>NC_056750.1:279672206-279794706 GCF_019279795.1 Protopterus annectens | reverse complement strand
ACATTACATTACACTGCATACTAGAGGTTTTCTGCTTTTTAATTAATCAATCAACTTATTTTTTTAACAGGAAGCATTTTTTTACTGTTGGGTATGATTGACTGTGGATGAATGTCGAGAGATGCCTGGTGTGCTTTTTTAAACATTTCTAAAAGCAGGGCGACAGTTCATGCATGCTGCCAGTGAGGTAAACCACATCTGCATTTGTTCTGATAATGACAAAAAGCTTATGCCCAGTAATAATGACATTTTATTTATTTTATCTATCTACTGACTGGGTAAGCCCAGTGGACACAACTTTTAGTTGTAAACCAGGAGCACTGCCTAAGTGACTTAGAGTCAGGCAATAGGGAAATGAAAGTGGTAGTACTCAAACCCTGTATTCTGGGCACGAGAGACAGCTCATTAATAGTGCAGAACGTTAGTCCTCTGCATTAATAGCTAGACAGGAAGATGATGAAATGCATTTCCATATTTGGCTCAATAGTACATATTTTATAAAACTTGTTGTCCCCGATTTTATAGTTATTTATATGGATAATGTGTATATGACTGGATTTATTATGACCGTGGACATTTCATTGTTTAACAATGACTGCACCATGGCTTTGAGTCTGAGCGCATAATAACTGAAGCTAACTGGATTAGATTAATTAATTACTTGTTCATTCTAAACTGTCTTGATATCTGAGATGCATGTGAGATGCATGTGAAGCAGTGGTGCATTCCTGGTTAAAAAGTACATACTCTTTTGACTAACAAATGAATGGACTGACCTACTGACCACCCAAATGACTGACCAACCAACCAACCACTAAAATCAATCAATTATATTTAACCACCATTTCACTGACATACTGTTTTGTTTGAACAGCAGGCTATCAATCCTTGATTATAAATATGTTTCTTTACAAAAATAATTGCATGGATATATGGCAAACAGAGGCAAAAACAAAACTGCAGATTTAGGAATACTTTAGAAATTACATGTTCATGCAGTTCTGTATTCTGTGTTATTACTGTCATAACCAGTCATTCTGATATTCAGCGTATTTTTCCTGTTTCATATATATGAAACAGAAAATGTAAACCTGAATTTTAATATAAATTTTAAATGATGGTCAAGCCCATATTGTTAATACTTAAATGTATAGCAAACAGTAGTAACAAGAAAAGGAAAACAATAAAAATGCGTCTTTATACATTTATGCGCACATGCATGTGTGTGTGTTGTATGTGTATATATCATATGTATATAGATATATACACTTACATATTTATTTATTCATTAGCATTTGTTAAATAGGAAAGTCCACTGGGTCAGAGAACCATTTTCAGTGGAGGCCTGGGGAGAAAAGCTCCACAAAGCATTACAGAGAGACAATGTTTAACATTAGGTTGAAAGAATTATAGATATAACAGGCAGTAAAACATATTACAATTTGAAATTCATAGGATTTACATTAATATGCACTGGGAATCATTACATAGGATATGATGTTACATCAGTAGAAAAGCATGGACTATAATGCAGTACTTTCTTTGCTGACAATATAGTTTACAGTATTATTGTGAAGACTGTGTGTTACATACATTAGCCAGCCTAGAATTTGGTAAAATGTGCTGTTTACAGTGGTTTGCTTCTAAGCAGGTGGAGGATGGAATCTTTTGATAACTTGTTTTTAGAGCTACTTTGAAAGTTTTTGGATGGTCAGTTTGGGTTATTTCAGATGGTAGGTTATTCCATAGTTTGGCGATAGAATGGGGGAACAGACATTGTCCAGCTCTTTAGTTGGGTTTTGTTACAGTAAGCATGAGTTTACAGGAAGATCTTTGTGTTCTTGTAGTGGTGTAAGTTTGTAGAATTGAACCAAGGGCAGGGCATTCATTAGATTTACAGATTAGCTTGTGGGCTAAGTTTAGCTGGGTGTAGTGTAGATGGTGGGAAAACTCTAGCCATTTTAGTTCAGTGATTGCTTGGCAGTGATGAGTGTGGTGTGGTTTTTTTGGAGGTGAATTTAACTATTTTATTGTAGCAGGATTGTAATTTATTACTAAGGGTTGTGTGAAAACTGGTAAAATGGCACTACCATATAGAAGGGAAGAGATGAGTAGGGTATTGGCTAGTTTTGTTTTGGTATATATATCCATATAGAGTTTGTGGTGATATAGTTTGCCTAGTTTGAAGTGAGTTTTCTTTATTGCATTTAGGATATGCGGTTTGTAAGTGAGTTTGTTATTTAGTGTAATCCCGAGTAGTTTGGCTGTCTTCACTAGTTCTATTTGTGTGCCGTCTTTTGCAAGTATTTTGATGTCAAAGTCAGGTGATTTTGTAGAGAAAAGTAAAAGTTTATTTTTTTGGAGGTTTAGCATAAGTTGTGCATTAATAAGCCATGATTTGATAGAGGTAAATGCCTGTTGTGGAACTGTGAGGAGATCAGAGAAGTTGTTGGAGGTGGATATCAGTGTTGAATCATCGGTGTATTGGATGAGATTCTGAATTCCTTTTGGTCAAATCCTTTACTTTGAATGTCTCTTTCATTAATCAGTATGCCATTGGTAGTTTAGGTCATATAACAGTGCGACAGAAGAACTCTTGTACTGTTATGTTGTATACTCAGAAGATTGTGGTGTGTGTGAGGTGCAGGGAGTCTGTGGTGGTACAGTCTGTTACTGGGATAGTGAAATCATTAACTGTTAACTGTTATGTTTAACAAGTACCCGTTCATCTCTTGTTTGCATAGAGAGAGGTACCACAGGAAGTCATAAGTTTTCTACCTTTTGAACTGTACTATTGTCATAGGGTGAATGATGGGTGCGATGATAGGAGGTACTGCCAGCCATGCCAGGGAAAGTAGGGCAATGGATGTGCAACATATGCCAGCACAGCTAGCTGGAGTTTTGTAAATAATTATATGTCATTTCTATATCAAACTGATTTGTATAAATGCTTGTGTTGAAAATGTATTTGTGAGATTTGCTTGTGCTAAAAAAGTATCAACAGTGTGCCCTGCTGGAAAAAAAATAAATGTACCTGTATTATTGTAACTGAATTAACTGTATATGTTTTAACAGAGGATACTGGAAGAGAAGAGGTTAATCACAATCCAGCTGCAGCAAACTTTGAAAAATAGTAAGAAATTAAAAATTACTGGGCCTAGACCATAAAGATGTTATTTCACAGTTTTGAATGAAGTCAGAGATGCAATGTCTGTAAGAAGTATGGTTCATTAGCTCCTGTAAGAAGAGGGGAAGTGAATTATGTTTTTATGACTTCTAGGAGCTGCAGCAGATCTGAGCAAAGCTCTATCTGTGTGTATGGTAACACATAGCTGTTAAAATCCTGGCAGCTTCTAGTGTTGGTGGGTGTGAGAAACCGAGTCAAATGACCAGATGTGATGTCACTGTAAAATCAGCTCTGAAATAATATTTACATATTAGTAGGAAATTGCTCTCAGTATTTTGCATTCTGTCTTGGATCTGACAACAAGGAGCACTCACTCACATCATCTGGCCTTGCTCTATTCCTTAAGTAGGAACAGTAATTCTCTAGATTAGTCAAGAAAATATAGTGAGAATAGCTGAGTATTATTTTTCTGTAATTGTGCGAATCTTTCCAGCTATGTTATTTTTAATATTTCCTGTGATTGAAACTCTGTTGTTTACTGTACATAGATATTTAGTATTTTCTTGTTCTGTTATTATTCATCATTGTAGCATGTCCTTTTTAGAAAATATTTAAGCTTTGCAAGAATTTGCATATATTTATTTGGTGATAACTATGGCCACTCCTGAAAGCCTGGCTGTTTGGTCAACATTACCATTGGTATTAGCATTTATCTTACTCAGTATAATTAGATACCCTTTTAAGAGCCTTATAGTAGCTGACTAGTGGTAATGAATCTATCTTATAGTCTGGACAAAGTTGGTAGAGTGGGTAATCTGTGCCAGCCTTTTCCAGGTGTGTGTGTGTGTGTGTGTGTGTGTGTGTGTGTGTGCATGTGTGAAAATTAAATCTCAATGAGTATTTGTGTCAGCTACAGGGAACAGGGAAATGAAGCACTGGTTTCACAGAGAGGGTGCTGAACATAGCTGTGCCAGTGGAGAGCCTTACTGGGGACCTGGGGAGAGACAGATATAGAGAAACCCAGACCTTGGGCTGACTGTGTGCCCTGTGTGCTCTTAAGGGAAATTGTGCTTGATGCAGAGAGGTCTGCATCTAGAAATACTGAATGTACCTATTTTTATTCCAAATGAACGTCCCTCTCCAGTGTCACTGATGAGGATTCAAGTTCCTTGATTACTGACCCAGAGTGG
This sequence comes from Protopterus annectens, assembly GCF_019279795.1. Classification (NCBI taxonomy): domain Eukaryota; kingdom Metazoa; phylum Chordata; order Ceratodontiformes; family Protopteridae; genus Protopterus; species Protopterus annectens. The sequence goes on along the minus strand of NC_056750.1, from coordinate 279,790,389 downwards.
GGATGTCACAATGGGCACCATGGATTTAATTCACAATGAATGGGAGGATGAATATGATTTCCACAACTGAATTATTGTAAAATGAGTCCTAAACTTCAGGACTACCTCAGGATGCTCATGAGACTGGCAGAGGAACAAGCTCAACAGCAGCACAAAAGTGTGGTATATCTGAGCAGCTAGGACCAGGGAGTGCTCTGTTGGGAAGAAAGTGATGATGCTTATTCATCACAATCAGCTACAGGCAGTGTGGGAGGGCCCTTTAATTAATGTGAGACAGGTAAGTGATGTTGGCTACATAGTAGAGATTCCAGGCAGGAGGTGGAAACACATTCTCTACCATGTTAACATGAGGAAGCCCTATCATGATAGAGACTTTACTGGGTCACAGAGAGAGAGGGGTGGCCATAAGATTCACTCATTGTCTGCAATGGTGCAGTTTATTCAGCAGGGCTTTATCCTACCACCAAAAAAATCAAACTCAGATTGTATTTTAAGACAGCAAACTGGGTGCTGAAACAGAGGGGTGCAACCTAATCTCAGGCTTCAATTTTTGAGGACATTCAGGGAAACTCACCTGATGTCTTGAAGAAGGAAAGAAATGTGAGGTTACTGTATAAGCCTGACACTATTTGGTTAAAGGGACTGCAACAGAGATGTGAGCTATGAACATGTGATTGAACTCAGAATGTGCTTTTCAATAACAGCAAAAAAAAATAAACTTATGATTACTTTTCTGTACAATGTTTAAGAGCTTGTAACTGTATTCTTTTGGGAAACAAAATAGGTAGCGTATATATACATTTACATTTATATATAAATATAAATATATATATATATATATATATATATATATATGTATGTATAATATATATATATATATATATATATATATATATATATATATATATATATTTAGATATATTATATATGTATAATATATATATATATATATATATATATATATATATATGTATATAGTTTTAGTATTTTTGGGTGACGCCCTTAAAAGACTACATTTATTTGGTCCTTACTCTTTGGTCAACATAAACAGAGGATCAACAGCTGTGTGAGATCAACAATCCCTATGTAGGGAAAAAGCTGTTTCTAAAGAGATTGTTTAATCACACAGAATATACATATAATTATCAGGGGGTTGGGGTGGTTGGAGGTGCAGGGAGGGGGCTTGCCCTCCCCTGTAAAAACACTTGCATTTTATTTTGCATACTACAAGGTTATTCCTCAAAGAATGCACAGTAGCCTGTCAAAGTTTTGTTGTCGACATTAATGGGTTTATGTTTCGATCACCTAATTTTCCTCCAATCGTGTGTGTGTGTATGTGTATACATATATATATATACAGAGAGAGAGAGCGAGAGGGATAGATATGTAAAATGCGTAGCTGCTCATATTCAAGCTGCATTTGAAAGCCATAATTCTTAAAAGATTTTTGTGAGTTCTTTTGGGAGGAATGGTAGCTAACCTGCAGCAGGTAATGGCTGTAAAAACATAAGTTATGTACCTACCATAACGTTCCATGTTCATAGGTTCATAGGTTCATAGGTTCATACTAGGCTATCTGCCCTAGGGCATTTATAAGCCTAGCCAGAGTTGTGTGGCTTTCACCACCCCTTAGATTGAAGAATACTATACCCATTAGTTTGCTGTGCCTCTGTCCAGCAGTGATACAGAGATGATCCCCGGGGTAAACCTACGATCTCCCATCCACTGGTCAAGATTCCTCTTGAACAGAGCCAGCAAGGTGCTCTGTCTCACATGGACCGGGATTCTGTTCCACAGCATAGGGAGTCTCTGGGTGATGAATCTGTCCCTCCAGCACATCCTATTTATATCCGTGTTGAGGTTTAAGTCTCTTGCTCTTGTGGCTCTGGTGGATTTGGATTTTTTTGAGGTGGAGCATGTCCATTAATTCCAGGTTGGACATGGCCTTGTATGTCAGGCACAGGTCACCTCTGAGCAGACGGTATGCGACTGAATAGAGCTGGAGTTTCTTCAGTCGGGCAGCATATGGCATATTTTTGAGCCCCTTTATCCTTTTGGTGAGGAACTTTTGGGGTCTTTCCAATTGCTGCAGGTGTCGGGTAAGATACATTCTGAATGGGGCATTGTACTCAATCATTGGTCTGATAAGTGAGGAGTACAGGGGAACAATGACCTCCCTTGATCTGGATGTGAATCCCTTCATAATCAGGTGGGCAATGTAGAAGGTCCTCCTAACCACTTTGGCAATGTGAGTGTCAAAAGAAAGGTTACTGTCAACTTGGGTCCCCAGGTCCCTGATAACCTCTTCTGTGCTTAATGGATTGCCACCTATGTGGTAACTTGGGGTTACCTTGTTTTTACCAAAGGGTATGACTATACATTTTTTGGCGTTTAGCTTAAGGCCATGACTCTGGCACCAGTTATCTGTTTCTATGAGACCTCTCTGAAGGATATCTGTGTCTGATGGATTTTCAACTATGGCGCCCAGTTTGCAGTCATCTGCAAACTTTGTCAGCCAGAATCCTCCTATGTTTGCCTGCACTTCTGAAAAGTAGATGCCGAACAAGAGGGGGCCCAGGACTGAGCCCTGTGGGACACCGCTTGTGACCGGCTTGGAGTCTGACATGGCACCAGCAACTCTAACCCTGTGGGTTCTGTCCTTGAGCCAGTTTGCAACCCATCTTGTGACATATGGGTTTACATTTAAGCTGGTGAGCTTTTCTATGATACCCGAGTGGGGTATTGTGTCGAAAGCTTTTGCAAGGTCAAGGTAGGCTGTGTGAACTGCCTTACCCTCATCAATGGCCTTGGTGACTGTTTCAAAAAAGTCGACCAAGTTCAAGAGGCATGATCTGCCCTTGACAAAGCCGAATTGGGTAGGATCCAATGTCTGTAGGTCCCCTATGTCTTTATTTATGAGTTCCATTATGATCCTCTCCATAGCTTTGCAGACCAGGCTTGTTAAGCTTATGGGGCGGTAATTACCAGGGTCTGTAGAAGCACCGCTTTTGTGGAGTGGGACCACAGTTGCCATATGCCATTCTTTGGGTACGTATCCTGTGGTAAGGCTAAGATTAAACAGCAGCCTTATGTGTGGGTTTAGTTCCTCATTGAGTTCGTGTAGCACACAGCCGGGGACACCATCCGGTCCCATTGATGCTGTGTTTTTAGCTTTAGAGAGAGCAGCTCTCACCTGGGCATTTGAGATGATTGGGAGGCTACACTCTGCTGGGATAGATATTTCTCCTTTTGGGGGGGAGGGAGGGGAGAAATTTTCACTGAACCTGTCTGCCAGTATGTTTGCAATGTCTGTGGGTTCAGTGATTTTTGTATCATTTTGGACTAATTCTGAGCATATCTGGGAGTTTCCACCCAGATTTCTAACATAGCTAAAGAAGGCCTTATGATTGTCTTTTGAGTCCTTGGCGATTTTTCTCTCAAAGTTGGCCTTGGATGATTTTATGAGTGATCGTAGTTTTTACTAGTATTGATCAGAGATGTCTTCCCTTTTAGGGATTTTGCTCTATCTTGTAGTAGCTTTCTCCTCTTGTTGTAAAGTTTGTTTATGGCTGGGGTCCACCAGATCGGGCGCTTGCCTTTGGTGGAAAGGGTCTTGATTTTATTTGGGATTGCTTGATCCATGCAATCCTGGAGATGCTCGTAGAAAGCATTTGTAAGGGATTCAGCAGCGTGGGTTGTGGTTTCCAATGGCTCAGGGGCCTTGAAGGATACCACACCAGTCTTAAGAAGTGTGAAGTTGGCTTTTGAGAAGTTCTTCACTGTGGTCTTTTTTGTTGGGGGTGGGGCGGGATGTGGATCTCCAGTGAGATTAGTTTATGGTCTGATCTCACCAATGAGGGATATACTTCCGGTGTGGAGCATTTTGTCCCCATGTTTGTGATGATCAGGTCTAGTATATTTTCACCTCTTGTGGGAATGGTGACAAGTTGTTCCATAGCATTTGAGTTTATGAACTCCAGGAACCATTGGGCTAGGGTATTGGGGCTTGAGTAATGTTCCCAGTCTATGTTTGGGTAGTTGAAGTCACCCAATATGATGGTGTTTGGAGAGACATTTATACTCTCCAGTGTCTTCAGGAAGGCTGTGTGGGGTTCCTGAGTTTGAGAGGGTGGCCTGTAACATGCTACAAACTGTAGAGCAGTTTTGCCTATGGTTAATTGCACCTGAATGGTCTCTGATGCTTCGTGAGTTGCCACCAGCCTGGAGGTGTGGGTATCCTTGATGAATATGAATACACCCCCTCCTTTTGTGGTACGGTCTGGGTTTTGGTGCCGAAACGCATGATATGAGGTAAAACCTGATAGTGCCGGGGTGCTCTCAGGAGCCTTGAACCAGGTTTCAGTCACAGCACAGACATCGATGTTCTCCATACTGAGGAGGGCTTCGAGGGCATGCATCTTGAGATTTAGACTTCTGGCATTGAGCAGCATTACCCTTAGTTTTTCCATTATTGTTTTCTAGGGCGGTGGGTTTAGAATTTGAGCCTTGTCTAAAAAGGCACTATGGGGTGGCAAGAGCCTTTGCCAATATCCGGAAACCCAGGGTGACAGGTGCAAGCCGTCCCTTGCGAAGCAGCGTGGCTTGTCAAGCATGTCATTCCAGGCAGACAGACATTGGATCCCCTTAGAATGACACCAGAAATTAAGCCAGTTATTAAAACTGATCATTTTGTCTCTGTATTGTGGCATCATTCTTGGTGAAGGTAGGATACTGCTCAGGGTCAGGGTCATACCAGCCTGGGCTACATAATCTGAGAGCTCCTTTATGTCTCTTTTCATGTAGTCCAGGGAGGTATGTCTCAGGTCATTCACACCGGCATGGACAATGACTGAGTCATACTTGTACTTGCTGTGGAGTGACCTGAGTGCTTGTGTTATGTGGCGGATTCTAGCGCCCGACAGGCAACTTACTGTGACCCTCTCCTTGTTCAGTCTGGTGAGTGGGACGTCAGTGTGTCTGACTATGGAGTCACCTATGACAAGTGTGTCTGGCATTGTGTTTGGCCTTAAGGGCTGTGACTGATTTGCACACTGACTTTGTGATCTATGTGTTGCTTGTGTTATGTCATGAGGTGGCAGTTGTTTGGGTGTCTGCTTTGGAGGCCTCTGCTGTTTTGGTAGATTTTTGATCAGTGCCTCCGAGTATGTCTTTGTCTGTTTATGTGTTTGATTTGTAGTTGTGATAGTTCTATGTGAGACTGGGTTTATGGTGTGTGTGGTTACCTTCTCCTCCTGTCTGGTTTTGTCAGTCCTGAGTTGAGAGAGCTCAGCCTTCAGTTTGGCTATATAGTTGCATCTCTCGCATGTATTTGTGTTTTGTGGGAGGAGGAGAGGGTTGTCTGTGTACATGAGGCAATTGTAACATTGCCTTAATATTCCCAGATTCACCAGCTGAGCAGGAGAGGACGCTAGCAACTGACCCTTTGACATGCTAGAAGAAATGAAAAAGTTTGCTGTGTAACTGAGTCAGAAAGGACCTATAGGGAAGTGGGTACTCAAGGGGGTTTTAAGCTAGTGAAGTACTTTGTATAATATAGAAGTGCTTTACCTGACTAAAAATGCTTTAGGAACAAGTGCTGAGCTTTACAGATAGAGAATAGACTGTTTAGATTACAAGTAGAGCAGTTCTAAGGGAAAAATAAAAGAGCAGACTTTACGGAGCCACAAATAGTTTAACCTTGTTTAACCGGCGCTGCCCGATGGTGCTCAAGTGGCAACACCGGGCTAAATGCAGAAAAGGCAAAAAGTCAGTAGTACAGGCTAGCACACTTTAGTGGGCAGCCAAACAATTAAATTAAACAGCAAACAAACACTTTTCGACTTGAATTAGACTAATTTCGACTAAAATGTACTTTTAAGTGCAAATAATAAAAAATGCAGTAAATAACTATGAAAACAGTTAAAGCTTGCTCTAGGTAAGCAATAGAAGGTAAAACAAATATAAAAAACAGCAGGATACTTAATCAGGAAAGCAGTCGCTTTTTTCAGTTCTCTGTAGCCAGGAAGACTCAACAGGACCACGTGGAGCTGTGTCTGAGCAATATGGCTTCAAAAAAATGCCAGAGGCAGATTTTAACCAGGGAACTTCCAAAGAGCTAGAAATGGTCCAAAATGACCAATTACTACAGCTTCTTGTGCTGAGGTCACTTCCCTCAAGGACAGGTAGGCTATTCAAGGCTCCCCACTCCCACTGGTGAGCTAAGAAACTTCCTTCTATCCAAGTAAGGCAATGGACAACACAGGAACTACAACACAGCCCAGGATACAGCAAGGCCTGTAAACTGGTCTAACTAGTTTAGGAGAGGCAGGAAAACAAGGAATATTTTTTGTTTTTTTGTTTTTAAATAGAAACACACAGAAATGCAGAAAAGGCAATAAGTCAGTAGTACAGGCTAGCACACTTTAGTGGGCAGCCAAACAATTAAATTAAACAGCAAACAAACACTTTTCGACTTGAATTAGACTAATTTTGACTAAAATGTACTTTTAAGTGCAAATAATAAAAAATCAGTAAATAACTATGAAAACAGTTAAAGCTTGCTCTAGGTAAGCAGTAGAAGGTAAAACAAATATAAAAAAACAGCAGAATACTTAATCAGGAAAGCAGTCGCTTTTTTCAGTTCTCTGTAGCCAGGAAGACTCAACAGGACCACGTGGAGCTGTGTCTGAGCAATATGGCCATCAGTCAAGTTAGTTGTCCATCTTGCCCTTCATTCTTGAGTGATGGGTTTGGAACTGCCGTTTTCTAATGCTCGAGGTCTACAGCTAGGTCGTGGCTCTATCGCTATACCATAGGGCATTCCCCAGATCTTGTTTGCTGATGTAATAATCATTTGTATAAATATATATATATACATATGAGAAAAAAATATCTACACCAATAATAACTCTTTACCAGACTCAGAAGAAGATCAAAGACCAGTTACCAAGAGTAGACCCACCTCTTGTTCTCCCAGAAATCAAGGCAGGGGGATAGGTGGGTGGGAAGTAAGAATGAAGGGCGAGATGGACAATTCACATGGAATGTTATGGTAGGTACATAACTTCTTTATGTGCAGTTGTCCTATCTCACCCTCATTCTTGACTGATGGGACAGCGTTCCTAGTGCCTTTCTTCTTGGGTGGCTCAAGGAAGTACATTCTTTAGAACAGTGGAACCAAAAAGGGCCCTGTTCCTGGAGGCCATGTCTACTTTGTAATGAGTGATAAAGGTATGAAGCTTTGCTCATGTAGCTGCTGCACAAATAGTATCAATGGGTAGACTAGCACGGAAAGCAGAGAAAGCAGATACTGCCCTTGTTGAATGTGCTTTGATTCCTTGTGGTTAATTCTTATGTGCTGAATTATAGCCAGTTTAACAAAGTAGTTTTTGCTACTGGAACACCTTTTTTATTTTTTGAATAGGATACAAAAAGTTGGCCTTTTTTTCTTTTGTTCTATGTAGGTAAAAATGCAGTTGTCTATGAACATCCAGCTGGTATAGCCCGTATTCTGCCCTACTGCCGTATCTGGGGAAGAATACTGGTAGCCAATAGACTGACTGAGGCTATACTCTGAGCACAACTTTGGCAAAAAGGATGGGTTCGTATGTAATGATACTCTATTATTGTAGAGCAGCATGTATGGAGGTTTAATAGACAAGGCTTGCAACCCTGATACTCTTCTGGCTGAAGTGATGGCCACTAAGAAAGCAGTTTTCCAGGTTACATATTTTAAATCACACTATGATGCAGGTTTAAAAGGGGGAATAATTATTTTGGACAAAAGGAAGTTGAGATTCCATGGGGGTAAGGGTGGCCTGATATATGGTCTCAGTAAGTTTGTACCCCTTTGCTAGCTGACTCTTTCAGCCTCGGAGCCAACTCGACTTATTCCCTCCGTTCCAATTCCTACTTCGACCCATACTGTGGCCTCGGTGCCAGGATGCGTGGATCTAACTTTGATACGCCCATCGGAGCCAAGACCAGCTTCGGCATCTTTGGTTCCAACTGCTCTGACTACCTTGGTGTCATCACAGGGGTCTAGGAGCTGACACTCTCTAGTCGGCTCTGAGGGGGATAGTCGAACTGAGATTTTATTGGTTCCGACTTTAACTCTCTGAGCTTCAGCTTGGATAAGTTCTGCTCCTACCTCAGCCTCAGAGTCTTCTCCTGTGGTACTGAGGGAAGCCACCAGTTCCTTGGAGCCGGAGCTTTCTTTGGGCCATGGGAGAGGGGCTTTTATGGTCATGAGAAGAGCTCTATCCCCACAGTCAGTTTCTATGTCAGATCCTTCTATTCTTCCCCTAAAAAAGATCTGGTTCCTACTTCTGCACATACTCACCCACAGCGTAGAGATCCAAAGCTTCATGAAACCCCAGAGGGTGAACCCCTCTCTTTGGGAAACTCGCTAGAAGCCCCATCTGAGGAGGCACCCAGAAAGAGGTTATGCAAGAGGAAGCATCTGGACTCACCAGAAGAGTCATTGACATCTGACACAGACTTCAATGGATCAGAGGGGTCCCCACGGTTGACTTCTGAAGATGTCTCATTTGCAGACATTTTGGAAGTCCTTAAGCAGAGAGGCGTCTGGAAGGCCATTAACACTTCTGAAGAGGAGTCTGTGTACATGAAGGCTTTTAGTTCTTGACCTTCCACTTCTTGGGTTTCTCCACCTTTCAACGAACTCGTGGATTTGGTTTGTCGAAGGGCGTGGGAGTCTCCAGATACAGTGGAACCTGTCCCTAGGAGGCCTAATAAATTTATCACTGTGCCACAAGACAAAACACTTCTGACGAAAGGAGTACCTGTAGATGCTATGGTGGTGGCAGCGGCCACCAAGAAGGAGTTATCTAAGATGTCCACATCTGCCCATCCACCAGAGAGTCGCGTATGATGGACAGGTACGGGAAGCGCATGTTCTCATCAGTGACCTTTACATTGCGGTCCATTGAATTACCTTACTCATTTTACAAGACTGCAGAGAGATCTCCTAAAGGAGCTTGGAGATAGTCTCTAGGGTAATTTAGCTGCAGGTGTTTCAGAAAAGGTAACTTCCTGGCCTTTCACCCTAAACTCAGTAATCATCTCATCTATGAAGCTCATTTCTTATGCAGCCGATGGAGTGAGTAGGTCAGCGAGTTCAGGAATTGCCCTTAGGAGACATTCCTGGATGTGCTTGTGTTTATTTATGGAGCCTTTCAAATCATCCTTCATTTATACCCCTTTTGATGGCTCGACACAGAGGTTATGCTATACCCAATTTTCTCCCACCTCCAACCATGAAAAGAATTCCATAGACCTCCAGGATGTGTACTACCACATAAATATGGACAGGCTATCCAGGAGTCACTTGCACTTCTGGCTGGGAGCCAATCACTACCAGTTCCAAGCCTGCCCTTTGGGCTCACTACAGTTCCTAGAGTATTCACCAAATGTATGGCAGTGGTTACAGCCCACCTGAGGCGTGCAGAATTCCAGGTGTTTCCATACCTAGATGACTGGCTCCTTAACACCACTAACAAGCAGCTACTATGACAATAGACAACACTTTGGACCTATGCGCTCAACTTGGAATCACAATCAACTATGAAAAATCTGCCTTATTACCATTGCAGCATATCTCATTCATAGGCGTAGAGTTAAACTCAGTAACTATGATGGTAACTTTTCCACAAGAATGAATACAGTCTCTTCGCATGCAAATTCAAAACCTACTTTTGAGAATGAGAATACAAGCAAGAACTGTTCTCAAAGTTTTAGGGACAATGGCAGCAACTGCCAACAAATTCCCCTTAGCTCGCATGCACATGCGGATTCTACAATGGCTTCTCTTTACCCAATGGTCAATGCAGGACAAACCAATGTCATACCAGATAATTCTGACAGAAACTTGCAAAAGGAACTTAGCCTGTTGGATAAACTCAGATCAAGTCAGCCTGGTGGATAAACTCAGATCAAGTCACCATAAGCCTTCCTTTCACCCTACCTCCCCCCATCAGCTACAGTGATCATGAAAGCTTCCCAGATAGGGGGGGGGGCATTATCAGGGACAGACAGCCCAGGGCACTTGGTAAGAACACAAGGCTCACCTGCATATCAACATGGTGGAGATGAGAGTGGTGCTACTGGCATTGCAAGCATGTCAACACTCTCTTCCTCCAGGCATGATTGCGATCCAGACGGACAACATGTCAGTTGTATGGTACATAAACAAGCAAGGAGGAACCAAGTCTTATCCCCTTTGTCAAGAGGCCCTCAGAGTATGGCAATGGGTGACCTCATCCCAGTGCTTTCTTATAGCAACGCATATCCCGGGGAAATCCAACGTGATAGTGGACAAGCTCAGCAGGGCGATTCTAATGCTCCATGAGTGGTCCCTGAGACAAGATGTAACAAAAATGATTTTTTTGCTAATGGAGCCAGCCTTGCTGCGATCTCTTTGCCACGTCCATGAACACAAAATGTAGCAACTATTTTGCCCTGATCCCTTCACTGAGGGATCCACTGACGGAAGACACTGAAGATGGTCTTTTGGAGCTTTTGTCATATTTCTGAGCTGGAGACATAGTTTTTTTTTTTTCTAGGAGGACTTTGACCCTTCTCTAAATCCTCTGCAACTGAGGACTTCAGGAGTCCTTTCAAAATCAGTTGGCCATAATGTAGTGAGATAAGTCAGCAAGAAAAAGGTTTCTAAAGCCTTCAAACTTAAACAGTCTTATGCTCTTAACAAAAATGGAGCAAGTGCAATAAGAAGAACACACAGTAATATATCGTTTGTGAGGAAAAATTGCCCTCTAACTAAAGACGGGCAGGCACACTATAACAAATAAGTATGTAAAGCCAACAGTAGCAAAGCATTAGTATTTAAACTGACAAAATTAAGGCTATCAAAAACTTAAACTATAGCCTTCTGAAGTAAGAGAAATTACACTCATACAAAAAGGTTATATATACGGCTAGTATATATATATATATATATATATATATATATATATATATATATATATATATATATATATATATATATATATATATATATTATACATCTACAAGAAAAAACACACAATATGAAGGAATGTAAATTGGAGAAATAAGCTATAAAATTTTTAATTATTGCCCTTTCAAGTAACAAACAGTAGGCACGCTATAATATATGAATGTATATTTTACTGCTAAGCACTAATATTATCTAAATCTAGGCTTAACTACGAAATATGAACCAGTATAAAAATGCAGTTAAGTAACAACATTATTTAACATCAACATTACGTTTCAGCAATTTTTAATGGAAAAAATGATAAATAAAGTTTAAACTTAGCCAGAGCTAGTTCTCAATGACCCAAAATGCTTCAGCGGCAAACGAGATCTGAGGAAAGCCCTATGGCGTCAGAGAATAGGGATAGAGCCACGAGCTAGCTGTAGACCTCGAGTTTTAGAAAATGGCCGAGTCAGAACCGAGGAACGGTTCTGAACCCATCGGTCAAGAATGTGGGTGAGATAGGACAACTGCACATCTGTAGTTAAGCCCGCATTTTGTTCTTGGGTAGGGATTGCTAGCCAGAAGAAAAAAAAACAAAACCGTTAACTAAAACAAAACAGACATGGTTTCTCTAAAACATTAACTCATGGAATGTTCTGAGAAAGTACTATGGGCTGTGACTTTCTCCTAGGAAGATGGTTTTAATGGTATGCCTTCTACTGTGTGGCCTTTACAAAATATTCTTGTAGAAGTCAAATTGAATGCCCTTCTCTCGAGAGGTTGCTGAACTAACAGCAATCATTTTACTATTTGCTGGGACTGTTGCATAAGAAATACTCTGCATGTTAGTTTATTTTTGCATTTTTGTTGGTTCCTGCTATGTGCTAAGGATTCATAACTCTTCCAGTTAGATGCATGTAGGAAACATTTATTTGGTAAAATCAATTGTTCTGTTGAGCATCTTATATGCTCACACTTTTTATTTTTACGTTTTCTTTGTGCAATTGTGTATTTCTCTGCATTTTATGTCTTAACTGTACTTTGCATCTTCTTTTAAGTAAACTATTTTTAGATGTTTATGAGTTTAGATATTTTGTTGTTGATATTTTTACTGTTGATCATATGTTGTTTAGATCATTTGAAGTACACCCATATCTAAATGTATAACATATACATTTGGCCAGTTTAAAAGCTGTAGTATTGTGAAATATTACCCAGCCTTCCCTGGAGAACTAATATGTTTGCGTGTGTGCGTGTGTGTGCGTGTGTGTGTGTGTGTGTGTGTGTGTGTGTGTGTGTGTGTATTGATTGAATCCACAGGAAAGTGGGAAAGGGGACTGGGAAGCTGATGCTCAAAATGCCTGATTAATAGTGTTCAGTGTGAAGCCTGGTTTTGGTGTGGATAGTGTATGTCAATTGGACAGAGCAATAATTTATATTTTCTGCATGTTCTTGATCCAAGCAAGATTCCATTAATGCATTTTTTTAGTGATGCAACTCTGCATGCATTTTGTATTTCAGTCTGCTTGATGCCAGTGCTCTGGATCTTGAGACCATACACCCTGGTGGTTATCATATCAGTGGGCTGCGGAATAGCTCCAAGGACTGTACCCCTTGTCTGCCATCACTATATTAGTGAGGAAAGTAGTGAGATGAGTTATTTTCACTAGATCAGGTATGTATTTAGGTGATCTTAGTGCTTAATTAAAGTGTCTGTTATTATTAAATCTGGCAATTGGTGCAGAGGTTAAAGAAAGTTGTAAACCAGAGTTCCTATAGTACAGGGTTTGATTCCCTTGTCCCTCGTTTGTGTACAATGTGATCTTGGGCATATTAATTTCTAGTGGACTAACTTGACAAAACAGAGTAAATAAATCAGTTGTGAAATCTCATCTCTGCTATCTACCACTGCTAAAATGGGAGGGAGGCTCCTCCCCTTTCCCCTCTTTTTCTTTCTCCCAGATGTTGTATTCTTGTTAAACATTTCCTTAAGGCACCTTGTTGCAACCATAGTTTGAAAACTGACTCCATTATATGAAACAGCTTACTACCCTCCCATCACTGACATTTGACATCTCATTCTTATTTCTGAATCTATCTTACTTGCATTATTGTGTCATTTCTATGGATTCACAGTAATCACAGTGCTTGTAGGTGGCCTAATATTATAAAGCAAGCTATCCATCTGTGTGGCCAAAACTGGGATTTGGAATGGATTCTGACTACTGGAGGGTCAGTGTGGGAGAGGATGAATGAGGGTCTGAAGGATGATCATTATTTAGTAAGGCAAACAAGGCATGTAGAGGTATCAATGGAGAGGTCACTGGAATGAGCAATTGACACTGTGATGGATGCTTTACCAATGGAGCTCAGTGGATGTTACAGATGCATGTACAAAAATGTCTGGACAATAGATTGATAACACTGGATATCTATATTTTAGGTGAGATAGAGGGGGAAGATGGGCATATTCAGGGAGGATGAACCTTCATTTTAAAATGCACCTGCAGTACAAGATGAGCTGGTAGGGAGGTAGTAGGAGTGAAGCAACAGATATCAGCTTGCCCATCATTTGTGGGGGTGGGGCACTGTTGGTACAAAAATTGTGGGAGAGCCATAGCAACTGTGGCTGCCCTGGTAATGTGATGCACTGTAGTTGGAGATAGCATGCATGGAAACGTGTCCAATAGATTTACAATTCCTGTTTTTTGTGAAAGTAGATATCAGACTTGTGATACAGTGATTAGGGATCCTAAAGTGTAAAATCCATGAACTCACATTACGTATCTGCCCTTCTCAGACCACAACTATCAAGAGGAATGAATGGGAAAACTGGGCAACTCATGGAGGTGCTAGATGGTCAATGAAGGCTCAGTATTAAATAGAAAGCAGCACCCTTAAATGGTATAAGAGATAGCATAACTAGAAGAGTACTGATGCAGGACTGGGTTTAAGAGCCGCAGTACCTTGAGGAATAGCAGTGCAGACGAGTTCCTTTTACATGAACGAACTTTTCAAAGTTTGAATGTCATATAGTCAACACCATATGATCGAACTTTGAAAAGTTTGAAGGTTAAATGTAACGGCGCTGTACAGTGCAGAATGGGAGAATTTCCCTTTTCTGCACTGAAGTGCAATCTCGGAGTTGGTATATTTAAGTAGGGGGGTGGGGGGGCTTGCCCACCTGCTTCAAGCGTTAAGGTAAGTTTTTTATTTTTTTTTTTATGTTTTATTATATATTCGAAGTTTCAAACTTCGATCATATGTTGTCAAACATATTGGATTCGAAGTTTTGAAACTTTGAATATATAATATAGACCTGTGCAGACTATGGTATCAAATGGTAAAAGAGATAGCATAACTATAAGAGTACTGATGCAGGATTGGGTATAAGAGCCACAGTACCTTGAGGAATAGTAGTGTAGACTATGGTATAAGAGATACAATGACTAGAAGAGTACTGATGCAGGATTGGGTATAGGTTAATTTCAATCTTTCATCTGCAGGGGCAGGAATTCCTTTTTTTTCTTAACCTCCTTTAAGACCTCACTTCATCTCAGTCACCTAAGGCATCTAGCCACCATCTATTCCATCTATACTACTTACTCTGTATCTTGTCTTACTCCTTTAGTCTTCCCCTACTATTTCTTCCTAATCTCTGCACTGGCTTACTCCACCATCTCCCCAAACACAGCTCTATATATGGTTCAGTTTACAGCCATAACTGTTATGTCCAATTAGCTTTATAACTACATCACTGCTGTTACAGTTACTATTGTTCTAGTAATGTCTTTTGGCTTTTCCCAGTTAGGGGTTGCCTCAGCAGAACTCTGGTCTGCTAATGATTGGCAGTAGATTTTTACGGTGCCGAGTTGCCAGCCCGATGCCCAACCTTCAAAGAAGGCACACCCATTCACGCACACACCTACCTGCATGTCTTTAGTGTCACTCGATTGCGGGGAGTACATGCAGACTCCACACAGAAGGCGCTCCAGCTGAAAATCGAACGGGTGAACCTCTTGCTGTGAGGTGACATCACTAACCACTGCACCACCGTGGCCCTACAGTAATGATTGCACTAATGTTTCAACAGTTACTATTGTACTAATGTTTCAATATGTGCCAGATGTAACCAATGCTCCTATGCATATATGAATGTATACTCCATGTATATCCATTGTCCTCATGTAACTAAGTTACTCATATTTTATATTTGTGGCTTACGCTGGCATTGTTAAATTGCATTAATATAAATTTTATTAATTTTTTACTATTAATTCTCTACTTAATGTATCTTTGTGTGGAGATTTTCTCCCCTGGCCTCCGGTGAAAAATGACCTGTGTCCAGTCGGATTTTCCTGGTAAACAAATGTAAATAAATAAATAAATAAGAGCCAGAGTACCTTGAGGAATAGTAGTGCAGACTGTGGTATAAATGGTATAAGAGGTAGAATAACTAATAGAGTACTGATGCAAGATAGGGTATAAGACCAAGAGTACCTACTGGAGTACTAGTTTAGATTTTGGTATAAATAGTATAAGAGGTGGAGTAACTAGAAAATTACTGATGAAGGATAAGGTATAAGAGCTGGAATACCTAGAGGAGTACTAGTACAGACTATGGTATAACTAGAGAAGTGTTAAAGCAGGGCATAATATAAGAGGTGGAATAAACAGAAGTATAAATAGAAGTTACTGCTACAGTGGAAGGGCTTATGTTTATTAGAAAATTACTAATGCAGGATACTGTTCCACTGAAAGGGTTTCTTTGTGATGATAAGGAGTGTAAGAACAATATGTAGATGGAAGGAATGATGAAAACTTCAGTTTGATCTAAGCTGGAACAAAGAAAAAAAAGACTGTGAAAGGGGTCTGAGTTGAAGAGTAGAGAAGTGCTTGTATATCAGAGCAACTGTTGAAGAACACACATTATGTGTGAAATCTTGTTTTATGAGAACTTGTGCATTTATGTTTACTGACTTTAATTTAATCTAGAAGTTTGGGTTTAGTTAATTCACTCAGCACTAGGACCAAAGATTTCTGAAGTAACTTTTATACTCATCTTCACACAGAAAGTGTATTCTCTCTGTCTGATGCCCTATAATTCATGGCCAATCAAAGTTGCAAACTGTATATCTCTCTCACTCAGTGTGGCTGCATTCTGTTTTTCATCACAGCTCTGTCTCCTCTCTACTTCTTTCACTAATTTATACCAGGTGGTGTCTGTTAGATTTCCAAAGTCATGAGACTCTGCTACATCAGTAATTCCGCTGATGCAAGGTCATTTGTTTCTCCCCAAACATCTGGCATCTCTCTGAGCTAAAAGCCATTAAACTGTACAAGAGAGCAGTTTAAGAAGAGATAGGAGGAGCTTGTGAAGTAAAACATCTTCCTTCCTGTTATGGTCTCACTTATAATTTCCTGCACTTTATCTTAATTTAGTTTAATGATTCTCTCCTCTTTTAAAGATGTAGGTTTTGAATGCCTGCTTTATGTCCTCTGGCTACTATAATGAAACCGAAAAATATAGACTGAGCCCTCCCACATGGCACAGATAAGCTAAAACCTGTATTGTTAAATACTGCTGCTTCACTTTTAAAGTTTTTCTTATTTTTTTCTCATTTAGCTTTCCATGCTTCTGTACTGGACAAAAACAGTCTACGAGCATGCATAGCTGTAGTTGTTTTTCTTTTCTTTCTACTGAACCCTGTGGGCTGCATGTGTTTTCACAGAGCAAATTGAAAATTCAAAGTCTTACATCTGTGAATGTGATAGTAAACATTTTAAGCAACATAGAAGGAGTTACCGCAAAGGGGCCAGTAGTCACCCAATATAATTTTGAATGTCACAAATATTATCAGTTCTTGACTATCCCACCTAGCAATTCAGCATCAGAAAAACATTTATAATGCCTACAGATCACCATAAGCTGATTGTTGTCCTGCTGTACCACTCTATTGCACTTTAACTGGCAATTGCAGTAATTAATACATAGTGCTTTTAATCCAATCTAAGTTCTTAACTATTTTGGAAAAGTGAAAAATGACTCCCTGCTGTTTGAATGTCAGTATCAAAACCATAAAATGAATGCATGCATGCCATTTATAACACTAGTGATATTTAATTGGAGAGTTTTTTCTTTAGGTGCAGTTTGCAATTCCTTAAGCCAATTAGCTACTTCTTGTTAAAGTAGTGAGTGACAGACAACAGTATACATAATTTGCTTTATTTATGAATTTGGTAACAAGGTAGTATGCTGGTCAAAGGACACGTTCTGGCAATTGATTTAGCAGAAGGCAGGTACAAGTAAGATTTAATTCAAAACAGTTTTGTTACAAGATTAAAACAAAGTAAAAATAGATGACTAAGCAATAAAGTTTCGAAAACTGCAACATTGGTCATCATGTATGATTTTTATTTAGCATTTTAAGGAAGAGCACATGGTGTAATAACTGCCTTTAGATAAGGTAAGGAGGTAGTAAAGTAAGTTGCTTTTAAATGGGTCATGAATAGGAACATTCCTGATGGACAGAGGGCATTCCAGACAGCAGAGATAAGTTTATAGAATGGACTTTTCTCACTCTAAAGTCTGAGTTAGGTTAGGTCGTTCAATTGCTGTAGCACCCTCATGTTAGGATTTGAGTAAATAAGCAGGCAAAAAGCCTTAATTTCATAGCAAGAGAGAGTCCGTGATCAAAGAACAGTTTGTGTAACAAGTAATTATCTCTGCATCATGGATCCATTTAACATTTGCTTGGGGTGACACATTATTCCTTGCATCTAGTAGTACTGTTAAGGTAACATACACTGCTTAAAGCTGTTTGAATGAATGCAGAGCTCAGAGAATGTTCTAAGGCTAAAAAAAGAAAATCATAGTCAAATTTAAGATGCAAGGAAATATTCTGCAGATGAGGTTCGTTGTTCTATGGAGAGAAGCTGGTTCACAAAGTAGGCCAGTTTTAGTTGCCTAGAACACTTTCGGTAAATGATTTGGTTTGATTTCAAGGTTCATAGGTTGGTACTAGGCTATCAGCCCTAGGGCCTATACAAGCCTAGCCATAACAATTCCCTGGCTATTTCTTTCCACATTATTTACTTTCCTGGACCCCTGTCTAGCAGGGCGACTGACGTGATCCCTGGGGTGAATTTCCTTTCTCCCATCCAATCGTCAAGGTTCCTCTTGAAGAGGTCCAAAGAGGCACTCTGCTTGACATGTATGGGCAATCTATTCCAGAGTCTGGGGAGTCTCTGGGTCAGGAACCTATCCCTCCAGCATGTTTTGTTTATTGTGATGACAAGGTTTAGATCCCTAGAGCATGTAGCTCTGAGGGATTGGGATTTCTTTAAGTGTAGCATGTCCAACAGCTCTGGGTTTGACATGGCCTTGTATGTTAAGCAGAGATCGCCTCTGAGTAGACGATATGCGACAGAGTATAGCTGGAGTTTTTTAAGGCGGTCAGCATAGGGCATCTGCTTTAGGCCTGTGATTCTTTTAGTGAGGTATTTCTGAGGCCTTTCCAGTTGTTGCAGATGTCTTGAGAGGTACATACCAAATGGGGCATTGTATTCTATAATGGGTCTAATGAGGGATGAGTACAGTGGGACAATGACCTCATTTTTTCTGGATGAAAAGCCCTTCGTGATGAGGTGTGCCACATAGAAGGATTTAGGCATTTCTTCAAATATTTAAAGTCAGAAATATTATATGATTCTACATTCACTTGTATCTATTAGACAGATGATGATGGATATACTAAGCATTTGGCCAATTAGACCTGAAATGACATCACTATATCTTTTTAGATTACCTTTATATTTTGAGGCATCTGATATTCTTTAATGATTGCATTCCTGGTAAAATAAGCAACAAAGTGCACAAGTCAGGGAAGTACTGTTCTAGGAGACACCCCCTTCCCCAGCACTTGGGGTTAGACCTATTTGTGTGGATGCTAGGCTTCTACATTTCTCTTTACTCACTGACCCCTTGGTAAAAAAAAAAAAAAAGGTGCTCATTCAGGAAGTTACAATCCCAGGAGACCCCTTCTAGCATTTGGGACAGACCTATTTCTGCAGATGCCAGGTTCCTACATTCCTCTTCACTCACTGCACCCATGGTAGCAGAAGTTATAAAATGTTTGAGTCAAGGAAGTACTGTTTGCTCCAGGAGACACCTCCCCCACACCAGCATTTTGGTACAGACCTGTTTCTGCAGGTTCTAAATTCCAAGTTTCTTCTTCACTCACTGCACCCTTGGTAGCAGAAGTTACAAAGTGCATGAGTCAAGGTAGTACTGCTCCAGGGACTCCACCCCCTTTTTAGTACAGACCCCTTTTTTAGTGTTTTGTAACCTTGCTTCCAAACATTTTTTTTCAAATTTTCTTTTCTTTTAAGTTTCTGGATTTTTAATTTAAATTTCTCTGAGCTGATTAGAAGTTTTTAACCTACTTTTTTATATAGCTCCCCATCTTTATAAGCATTAGAGTATTAAGTCGCTCCTTGTCATTCTGCAGTATAATTAATAGGAATTTAGAATCCATAATCATATAGTATTGAAAAGTTCTTGCATTTTCCTTATTTACTCCTAAATTCCTTTAGCATTTGCTCTATTCATTTACTGTTTTTAAGGACTGGCACAATGAGGGAACACAGTACTACTGCACAATACCCTAAGTAAGAGGACAAACCAGCAGCAGGGTCCTGGAAGAGCAAATGAACAAAGGAATGCAGGAATACTACGAGACAAGTGACCTTGGTGGCCATAAATTGCCTAGCCATATGGACATTTAAGGAGATACACATAAAAGTTCTTGCCATCCTTTACAAGCACCTAATTGCACTCACCTCTCAAACTGAGCAGGGTTGTACATAACATTGATGCAAATTTGTGTCTACTCATGCAGTCTTCAAGACGAGCCTTAAAGGTAGTCTAAATAAATACTTTAATGTTTACGGATAACTTATTCCACAGGCTGGGAATATGCTGAGTTAGGAATCTTTCCATCCAGTCAGTTTTGTTTATTTGTTAGTGTAGATTTAGGTTCCTAGTGCAAGTGTTTTAGAGCCACTGGTTTTGTGAAGAAATAGAAGGTCAAATAGGACTGGGTCATTCATGGCTCAAAAAGTGAAACACAGATCTCCTCAGAGCCAATAGGGTTCTAAGTACAAGGAAGATCATACCAACCTATTGGGATAATTGAAGGATTTAAGGTCTTTAATTTTCATGGCGACAAATTTTTGGATCCTCTCTAGTTGAGTGACGTACCTGGATGGGGGGGGGTCACTCTATTCGACGATGGGTCTGATAAGGGAAGAATACAGTTGTGAGATGGCATTTTAAGATTTTAAAGATATTCCATTGGAAATTAACTGTGGCAAATAGAAGGATTTTCTGACTATGATGGAAACATGATGACTGAATGTGAGAGGTAGCCACATAAGTACCTAGGTCTCTTATGAACATAGGGCTCTGATTCCTCCCCTACCCACAATTCCCTAAGCACTCTGAAGTTACTTCAGATCAAGTTTTCCCAATACAGGAATATCTGTATCTAGTAAGAAGATTACAGTTAAATACAACATGAACCAACAGGAAAAAGGAAAGATGAAGGGTCCTATAAAAATATCAAAGGAACCAACCAGTTGAGGTTAGGGATGAGGAGCCTCATGTAGAGACTACCCATTCTTAAAGGAACTGTAGGTGACAATTTGGAATGGGCAAGGAGGGATGGATGTTGAACCAGATGAAAATAGGACAGCATGGATCTATCATTATCGTAAGTACATAACTTTCTTAACTGATGATGTCCATTTTCATCTGATTTCGTAGCTGCATAATTTCCTGGGTGGAATTAAGGGAGGACATTCCTGAGAAATGCAGAGCTGAAGGAAGAATGAGCTTTGAACTGTACATCCAGTTTATAGTGAGACACAAAAGTATGTTCTGTAGACCAAGCAGCAGCTGCACGAATCTCATCAATTGGAAAATGATGTTGAAAAACTGTGGAAGTTGCCACTGCCCTTGTCGAATGAGCTGTCATTTTTTCAGAAAGGGGTAAACTCATCTTGTCATAAACTAATGAAATGCAGCTTGATAGCCATTTTGAGAGAATAACTTTTGAGATACCCTGTCCCAGTCTTGACTTGGATAAGGAAATGAATAACTTGTCTGATTTTCTGAAGTCTTTTGCTCAACTCAAGTAGAACCTAAGTTGTCTTGTAACATCAAGCAACTGTACTGCATACTCTCCTTTGTTGGAAAATTTGGGAAAGAAAACAGGCATGTGATGAATTGATTTATGTTGGATTTGGATTGGGAATGAAGGACAGGTTTGGTTGCAGGTAGGCTTTATCTTAATGAAAAAAAACAAATATGGTGCTTTACATGAGAGAGCCTGTAGTTATACAGTTCTCTAAGCAGAAGTAACTGCTACCAAAAAGTTTGTTTTCCATGCCAAGAACTTTAAATCCACAGAAGCTGCTGGTTCAGTAGTTAAATGGTTGAGTACCATTTAATGGATATGAGGTGCAAGCAGTTATTTTATTTATTTATTAGCTTTTAATGGGCAAAATCCCTTACAGAGGAGGCCCTGAGAGAAAAGTTCCACATTACATACTTTATCTCATGCAGTTAGCATGAGCTAATAATAACATATACTACATATCAATGTGCTATATATTGTTTCACAGCTGATCACAATGTTAATAATACTGTAATCTATTTATAGCATGCAAGAGTCACACATATCTAAAGAACTTTCAGCATTATTTTACAGTCACACTGAAATTTATGTTCACAGACAGCACATATGTTATTCATATGAGACATGCATACAGCTGAGAAAATGTGAGGATTTTATGATGTTTACCTGCGTTGGCTACACAGGGAGTGGACTTAGTAATGGTAATGGTAACAGAGCAGGATTTTTTGTTGACAGGTATGACTTCAAGTGATTTTTAGAATAAGAAGAGTGTTTAATACATTTAGTGATTGTGATGTTACAATTACAGGACCATTCTGTTGACAGGTATGACTTTAAGGTAGCTTTAAATAGTAGATGAGATATTTCTTATATTTGATGGTAAAAGCAATTTTTTAAAGTCTTCACTAGCATTGTACTGTAGTTTGACCTGCTATTGTTTGTTCTCTTTGGATAATTTATTAAATGAACAATTTTTTCTTTAACAAGGGAACTAATAAAAATATTGCATGTCTAAAACATTTTGCCATTTAGATTCTAAAACAATCGTTCATTGCAAATCTGAACCCCTGAGCTTGCCCTTTATTGCAATTGGACTTAAAAAAAGGTAAACTACTGATCCTACCCATTAATAAAAATATGTTTAAAATGTGCATCGCTTTCTTCATTTTTCTTTATATCATTCAGATTTTCCCTTCATCTAAAATGTTTCAGCTTTTCTCACACAAGATTCATCACCAGCATTTTGCCAAGGAGCTCACAAACTTAGATGGACGTGTGCAAAAGCACTTAAATCTACATGTCCTCCCACTATTATGAGGAGTAAACAAATAATCCTTGTAGATAATATGAAGACAAAAATGAACATTGATAGATTTGTAAGCATCATTAATCTCACCACTATTAACATTTTCCTTTAGTTAAATATCTTCAGTAGTTATATTTCATTTAAAAATAATTCGGGATATTTCTCTGACCATTTCTTCACTTAATTCTCAAGCAATGAAATGTTTCAATGTTCATATGCTTTTTTTCATTAGCTTACTAGCCCCAACAGAATACTTCTTACCAAAGATCATTTAGGTATTTGAAGAGTCTGCCCCTCTTGAATTGATCAGCTTACCATAATTAGATGTTGATCTTATAGCACCCTCCAACCTACTATAAAGCAAATCAGTAGAGGTCACTCCTGCTCTTTAATCTATGAAATGTATCACAGGCACGCTTAATAAATCTCTCATCATCTCAAGTGCTTCTACTAACACAACCCTTTGGAACAGCATATCTCACATGCTTGGGATATGTGCATTCAGATAGTACAGTAGACTGTTTTTCATCCATGTTTTCCTATATATGAAAGTTAAAAATGTGTTTGTGTCAATCTTCTTGTATCAAATATTAAGTACAAACCCATCATTACATTTTGAAATGATAATAATACAGTGCTATAATATGAATGCCATACAAAGAAATAACATCAATAAAATGTTCATAATATGTAGTAAATGTAAATAAACATGATTTAAATAAAACTTCATGTTTCAAAAATGGTGCAAAAAGAGTGACATCTGTGGAAATAATTGGTCTCCATTTCTGTTCCTCATATCTGCTTTTATCACTGATTTTAAAACTGAAAATATCAAAATCCAGTATAACACTTAATAGCTTTAGAATGGATAAAATTCTCCCCTCAAACCAGATGGTAAAATTGTCATCCAAAACACAATGACCATCAAACCCTTTTATTTTTGGTACAAGTAAAGATGGAGGAACTACCTGTTAACAAAGTGCCACCTTGACAATAACTAAGTTTTTTCCAAGATTTCAGAAATTCACATGCATCTTTCAAACATGACGTTCTATACATTAAAAGAGGCTTCAACAAGTTATATAATAAAATGACACACATTCTAATAAAGGCCCATAACCAGCACAAATGCAGCAAATGAAGTATCGACATTGCTAGTGTTAACATTTGGGGGCCACCAGCAAGTGTCAAGTTGTGGACCCCTGGACACTTCCTGTTGACGTATCACCCACTTACTGCCACCCCTCCCAAGAAACCTTTTATTTCAAGCTGCTGAGTTTGAGAAGTAGTATGCACAGACTGAACTGTAGCTACAATACTCACATACTATGACAGGACTGTTGGCCCATCTCACTGAGGGAAACAGTGTGGTATGCACAGACAGAACTGTAGCTACAATGCTCGTATACTATGACAGGACCATGTAACACACCATGTTGGCCCATCTCACTGAGGGACAACATGGTGTGGTACACACAGACTGAACTGTGAGTACAATGAAAAAGAATAAATGAGCCACTCCACCACACCTATTCAGGTCAAAGAAAGTCCACTTTAATATTCCAATAACAAGCTGAACAAAACAGTAAGCGCTTTCACGGTTTCTGGTACCACTTCATCAGACAACTGAATAGGTGTGGTGGACTGGCTCATTTATTCTTCTTCTTTGACTTTGGTGTTCATGAGCCCATCCTTTACCAAGGCTTTGGTATTGTTTGTTTTACTTTTGAACTGTGGGTATAATGCTTGTATACCATGACAGGACTGTTTAACATACCATGTTGGTGCATCCTACTGAGGGACAGCATGGGGTGGTATGCACAGAGTGAACTCTAGCTACAATGCTTGTATACCATGATAGGACTGGGTAACACACCCTGTTGGCTCAGCTCACCGAGGGACAATATGGTGTGGTACACACAAACTGACCTGTAACTACAATGCTGGTATACTAGGACTGGACTGTTGTCCCATTTCACTGCGCAACAACACAGTGTGGTATGTACCGATTGAACTATAGCTACAATGTTCATATACTGTGACAGCACTGTATAACACACCGTGTTGGCCCATCTCACTGAGGGACAACATGGTGTGGTATGCACAAATTGAATTGTAGTTACAATGCTCATATAGTGTGACAGGATTGTGTGACAGAGTGTGTTGGCCCATCTCACTGAGGGACAGCACAGTATGGTACACACAGACTGAACTGTAGCTACAATGCTGGGATACTATGACAGGATTGTGTAACATACCGTGTTGGCCCACCTCACTGAGGGATAACATAGTGTGGTGCATACAGACTGAACTGTAGCTACAATGCACGTACGCTATGACAAGATTGTGTAACACACAGAGTTGGCCCATCTCACTGAGGAACAACATGGTATGGTACACATAGACTGAACTGAAACTACAGTGCTTAGATACTATGACAGGACTATGTACCACACCTTGTTGGCCACAGTGTGGTATGTAGAGGCTGAACTGTAGCTATAATGCTCGTATACAATGACAGGACTGTGTGACACACAGTGTTGGCCCATCTCACTGAAGGACAACACTGTCTGGTATGCACAAACTGAATTCTAGCTACAATGCTCATATACTGTGACAGGACTATGTAACACATCATGCTGGCCAATCTCACTGAGGGACAACACTGTGTGGTATGCATGGACTAAAGCTACAGTGCTTGTGTACTATGACAGGACAGTGTAACACATTGTGTTGGCCCATCTCACTGAGGGACAACACGGTGTGGTATCCACAGACTGAATTGTAGCTATATTGCTTGTATACTATGACAGGACTGTGTGACACACAGTTTGGCCTATCTCATTGAAGGGCAATACAGTGTGGTATACACAGGCTGAACTGTAGCTATAATGCTCATATACTCTGACAGGATTGTGTAAAACACCATGTTGGCCCATCTCACTGAGGGACAACATGGTGTGGTATGCTTAGTCTGAACTAAAGCTACAGTGCTTGTATACTATGACAAGACTGTGTAACACACTGTGTTGGCCTATCTCACTGAGGGACAACATTGTGTGGTATTCACAGACTGACCTGTAGCTATAATGCTCATATACTATGACAGGATTGTGTAACACACAGGGTTGGCCCATCTCACTGAGGGACAACACCATATAGTACACACAGACTGAACTGTAGCTACAATGCTCGCATACTATGAGAGGAATGTGTGACACACGTGTTGGCCCATCTCATTGACGGACAACATGGTGTGGTATGCTTTGACTTAACTAAAGCTACAATGCTTAATTACTATGACAGGACTGTGTAATACACTGTGTTGTCCCATCTCACTGAGGGACATTCACAGTGACAGGCATTTAGTTCATCAACTCTACATGCAGTACTGGATGTCGATTTTATCTACTCCATGCCCTCCAGTGGTCACCTCTGTTTTCCCCCATCCCAGGCTCTTTACACCATGCGCATTACCTTCTTCTCGTTTTCCTCATATTTTGCCTTACTGTTCAGCATTTTCAAGAAACCATGAGTTTCTATATGCACTGATGTGCATTTTAAACTTTGTTTTTTCTCTTTTACACAATCTTTTTCATCCAATGATAGCTCGAACAGAAATTATGGTTAAGTAAAGAAATTCAATGTTGCTGTTCAACTTTAGTTTTCCTTGCATTCTTTCAAAACACCTTACCTATCCAAAATAACACAGCAATATCTATTTAGGAAATAACTTGATTAAACCAGGGTCCCTGAAGCCAAAGGTTTATGGATGCTTTTTTTCCCAACCCATTTACTCCAATAGTGACTTGAACAAACATCATGAGTAAGAAAGGAATTTCATTCTTAATTTTTTCTTTTAAAAAAGACATACATTGTATCCAAGTCAAAATATTCAAAGCTGATAAAAGAGCAGCCCACAGTAAAGAAACAGGACAATGGTTTGTGAGAATATTTAAATCCTATCTGAGAATACTGCCTGCATCCCTACCCCCCCCCAAAAAAAAATACACTGCTACTGCAACCCTCCTGTGATGGAGTGGGATGAAATCAGATGTTCAAAAGGCCACAGGCATGTATTTCAAATTACTGCTGTCATATATATATGTATATATATATATATATATATATATATATATATATATATATATATATATATATATATATATATATATATATATATATATACACACACACACACACACACACACACACACACACACACACACACACACACACACACACACACACATAACATGGTTCTGCACTCTTAACACCTACCCTAAGCCAGCCACTTGTATGCATGGCTAATGTGTGATTGTGAGGGAAGTGAAAAAAATAATGATTACATTAATGTATTCCACTTTGTTGCTCCTGTGCAGTACACTGCCTCTACATCAGCTACAGTAACCTTTTTTGTACACCACAGAGGTCTTTGAGAAAAGTAAAAAAAAAAAAAATGACCACACTGTCCTCAGCCCCAACAAAAACTATAATGATCTCTTGTGCACACATCTAAGGTTTGATTGTGAAGACAATTAGAGAAGTAATGTCAACACCATCCACAGCCCACCACGTAACCTATAGCAACCTTCTGTACATAACTCTGAGCAGGATTGGTTATAGAAAGGATGAGGTTAATGACAGAAGCCAAGACTAAGTTCATGTAAAAATCATTTTATACAGTCTGTGCTGTGGGAAGCACCAGATCCATAGAAGTTCTATGTATGACTGTCCTGTGATGTATTCTATGCCTTAGTTTTGAAATATAATTACTTGTTAACTGCATTTTTTACTGTTTCCGAGAAGAGTCATGTATGTGCCCAGCATTACTGTGTGTGCACACATAAAAATCAATGATATTTTTTAAACACACACACACACACACACACACACACACACACACACACACACACACTGCAAGTTCGCCTTCAGGGAAAGTGGGGGAATTCCATTTTAACTGCTGCATGTTTCTGAGATGCTGAGGTTACACAGAGCACATGGATAAAAGCTGACATACTGACTACAGAGAAAAAAAATGTATAGTCAGAAACTCAACCAGAACAAACAATGGTGAAATGGCAATGCTACTCACTGCACCACAGTGGCAAAGAACTGTTGTTTTCACACACATCCTCCTGCTCCTGCCACCCCAACAAAGATAGCCACCTATAAGATCTAGGCTTCTGATGGTAAGTAAAATAAAATATGGCCAATGTGATACTCAAATACATTGCAACCACATCCCCCACAGACACACAGGTGCACACTTGCACACCTACACACACATGCAAAAGCCATAGCAATACTAGTTTTATACTGATTTCAGCAAATAGTAATATATTGTGCAACACTAGTACTGCCACACCAGATCAGTGACTTGTTTAGTAGCCGTCAAACAACAGCAGGGGTAAGTCACTTTTATTTACCTCATTCAGGCCTAATGTACACCTGTCACTTTCCCTGCTTTCAGATAATAGCCTTGATTTTGAGTTATAATTTTGCTCTGTCTCTCATAAGAATTTTGATTTGCTGGTAAAACATTCAGGATTACAGTCAATAAATCCAGACATCAGAGTTTCATACTTTTTATTGTCCAAAAAATGCTCCTGATTTTGAGCCTTTATTCTGCTATTGTTTTTGGCTTTTCCCAGAATTCTTGAACAGGACGTTTAGAGTTATAGTCTCTGGTGTTCTACCTGTATTTTTAAAACTCGCTGAAAGATGAAACCATCCCTGAAGATTAGGAGCATTAGATCTGAAAATCCAAGGTAATCACTGAGGCTAGTCACTGGGCTGCTGATCTCTAGAACTTAATTTGCTCATGTTCATTCACTGGTTATCAGCTTTACCTTAACAGTGTCATATCAAAGCCTTGTTTTGAGTAAAGCTCATGATCAGAAAATTAGTAATCTTTTTTTTCCCTCATTTTCTCCATCAAGCAGCAGCTTTTGTAGAGCCCATCCCCCCCCCCCCCCCCCACAGTCAAGGATGACTACGGAACTCCCCTGCTGCCATGAGTACTGCCGGTACCTAAAGCTGACTATGATTTTAGTTTTAGAGAGGGAATGCCTGCCAGCAGGATTTAACTAAGTAAAGGGCACTATGTCACTTGTAAAATATTTAATGAAATTGTGAAGCCTGTTATTTGACAAAACACTGTTACTATAACCAGAGATATATTTGAATTTTAAAGGAAATATAAATAAGAGTAATTATTACCCACTTGGTTTATTAAGTACATGATTGTATTAGCTTTTATTGATTTGACAAACGTAACAAAATATCAAAATAGGATAACTTGCTGTGGTTGGAGGCCCTCCAGGACCAGGGGCCCCCAGTGTCTGCAGTGTTTTGGGTGCCTAAATCTGGCTATGAGTATCAAATGGATTTTTATGCAGTTTATGTAGTCCATTTATAGACAAAATATTTATAAACTATATTTTCTGTATCCATGATAAGTGCTGTACAAGTATATATAAAATAGAGAAGACTGTAGCTTTTCTTTCCCACAAATTTAATTTAATAAATGTCACATAGCTTACAACTCCAGTGTGCCACCCAGCAACAGCTCCTAAGGGAAGACACCATACCTAACACTTTAGTCATATGTGACTCTATAGTCAGGCACACTGATGTCCCACTCACTAGGCTGAACAAGGAGAAAATTACAGTGAGCTGCCTGTCAGGTGCCAGGATCCGCTACATAACTCATGCACTCAAGGCACTCCACACAAGTACAAATATGACTATGCCATTGTTCATGTTGGAGTGAATGAATTGAGATGTACCTCCCTGGACTACATGAAAAGAGACATGGAAGAGCTCTTGGATCATGTGGCTCAGGCAGGTATGACCCTAGCCCTGAGTAGCATCCTGCCTTCGCCCGAAATTATACCACAATTTAAGGATAAAATGATTGACTTCAACAATTGGCTGTGCTTCTGGTGTCATTCAAAGGGGATACAGTATCTGTCTGCCTGGGACGACATGATCAACAGACCACGATGCTTTGCCAGAGATGGTCTGCACCTGTCGCCCCTGGGATTCAGGCTACTGGCTAAGGCTCTTGCCACCCCTATAGTGCCTTTTTTAGGCAAAGTTCACAGGACAAAACCACCATCGTAACAGGTACAAGCATGCAAATTCTGAAGGTAATGCTACTCAATGCTAGAAGTCTAAACCTCAAAATGCACTCTCTCGAGGCACTCCTAAAAATGGAGAACATCAATATCTGTACAGTAACTGAGACCTGGTTCAAGGCTCCAGAGAGCACCCCTGCAATACCAGGCTACAACTCTTACCACACTTTTCGGCCACCAAACCAGGATCAAAACACTAAAGGTGGAGGAGTGTCCATATTCACCAAGGATATTCACACCACCAGGTTAGTTGCCAAACACAATGCGTCTGAAATTCTCCGGGTGCAACTAACACTAGGTAAGACTGTAATCCAAATTGTAGCTTGCTACAGATCCCCCACCATGCCTCAAGATTCTCACTACACCTTTCTAAACATACTGAAAAATATTAATATACAACCAAACACCCTAATACTGGGTGATTTCAACTACCCTGCCATTAACTGGGAAAACTACTTGTGTACCAACACCTTTGCCCAACAGTTCTTGGAATTCATAAATTCCAATGCCCTGGATCAACTAATCCATAGCCCCACCAGGGGCTCCAATATCCTAGACCTGGTCATTACCAACATGGCAAATCAATGCTCCACACCTATGGTCATCCCATCGTGTCAGGTCAGACCATAAACTAATCACCCTTAACATCCACATCCCACCCCCACCCCCCAGTAAGGAAACCTCCATAAAAAAACTTCTCCAAAGGTAACTTCATGCTACTCAAGTCAGAAGTTACAAACTTCATGACACCCATGCACATGGGAACTGAAAGTTCGACTGCTGAGTCCTACACTAAGGTACTGTACAAGCACATCCACTCATGCATGAATCGTGCCATCCCTACTAGAACCAAGATGCTCTCCTCCAAAAAAAGGAAGCCAATCTGGTGGTCCCCTGCCATAAACAAACTTTACAACAAAAGGAAGAAACTGTTACAGAAAAGAGGAAAATCCCAGGATGCAAAAAACTCCCTTACCAGCCTCAGAAAGAAGCTGAGATCCCTCATAAAAACCTCCAAAGCTAGTTATGAAAATAAAATTGCCAAAGATTCCAAAAACAACCACAAGGCATTCTATAACTATGTCAAGAATCTAAATGGCAATGCTCAGATCTGCTCTGAGCTACAACAGAATGGCATTAACTATAATGATCCCAAGGATATTGCCAATATCCTGGCAGATCGATTCAGTGCCAACTTCACCCCCTCTCACCCCTTAAATGGCCCATCTTAATACCAGAAAATTGCCAAATTCTGGTAATAACGGCCACACAGGTAAAAAAATGCACTCTCCAAAGCTAAGAATACAGCATCCATGGGACCAGATGACATCCCGGACTGTGTACTACATGAACTACAAAATGAACTGGCACCTCACCTAAGTGTCATGTTTAATCATACCCTCACCTCTGGCTTCGTGCCCACTGAGTGGCACACAGCTACAATTATCCCACTCCACAAGAGGGGATCCACCTTGGATCCCGGGAACTACTGCCCCATCAGTCTGACAAGCCTGATCTGCAAGGCCATGGAATGTATTATCATGGAACTTATAAACAAAGACATTGGCAACCTTAAAACACTGGACGCCACCCAGTTTGGGTTCGTGAAGGGCTAATCTTGTCTCCTGAACCTGATTGACTTCTTCAAATCAGTCTCCAGAGCCATGGATGAGGGTAGGGCAGTCCACACAGCCTATCTGGACCTCGCCAAGGCCTTTGACACCATCCCCCACTCTGGAATCATAAATAAACTTACTAAGCTGGGTATTAATCCCTGTGTCACTCGATGGGTTGCCAACTGACTTACTGACAGAACCCACACTGTAAAAGTAGTTGACTCCAAATCCAGCTCCAGACAAGTGACAAGTGGAGTACCTCAGGGTTCAGTCCTGGGACCTCTCTTGTTTGGCATCTACTTCTCTGAAGTACAGGCCAACACTAAGGGACTGGCTAACAAAGTTTGCAGATGACTGCAAACTGGGAGCCATTATTGAATCCCCAAATGATGTGGATACTCTACAAAAGGGCCTTACAGAAACAGATGCTTGGTGCCAGAGCCATGGGTTCAAGCTCAATGCCAAGAAATGTATAGTTATCTCCTTTGGGGAAAAACATGTACCTGAGAATTACCACATATAGGTGGCCGTACACTAAACGCTGAAAGTGTGAAAAGAGACTTAGGGACACAGGTGGACAGTGGTCTCACCTTCAATAACCACATTGCCACAACAGTCAAGAAATCCTTCTATGTGGCACACCTCATCACTAAGGGCTTTTCATCCAGAAAAAAGGAGGTCATTGTCCCACTGTACTCATCCCTCACTAGACCCATTATAGAATACAACGCCCCATTTGGTATGTACCTCTCAAGACATCTGCAACAACTGAAAAGGCTGCAGAAATACCTCACTAAAAGAATCTCAGGCCTAAATCAGATGCCCTATGCTGACCGCCTTAAAAAACTCTAGCTATACTCTGTCACATATCGTCTAGTCTGAGGCGATCTCTGCTTAACATACAAGGCCATGTCAAACCCAGAGCTGTTGGACATGCCACACTTAAAGAAATCCCAATCCCTCAGAGCCACATGCTCCAGGGGCCTAAACCTTGTCATCACAATAAACAAAATATGCTGGAGGGATAGGTTCCTGACCCAGAGACTCCCCAGACTCTGGAATAGACTGCCCATACATGTCAAGCAGAGACCCTCTTTGGCCCTCTTCAAAAGGAACCTTGATGATTGGATGGGAGAAAGGAAATTCACCCCAGGGATCACGTCAGTCACCCTGCTAGACAGGGGTCCAGGGAAGTAAATAGTGTGGAAAGAAATAGCCAGGGAATTGTTATGGCTAGGCTTGTATAGGCCCTATGGCCGATAGCCTAGTACCAACCTATGAATTGTGGCAGTCATTCCAATGTATTCTTCCATTTTGCTGTTGCAGCTTTATTTTTTATCTCCCTGTGATAAGTGCTGTACAAGTGTATATAAAATGGAGAAGACTGTGACATTTCTTTTCCACAAATTTAATAGTAGTAATCATTCCTATGTATTCTTCCATTTCATGCTTTCTTTGTTTTTTATTTCACTAGACTCTATATGCATTATCACCAGGCTAATATCTTAAAAATACTTCATAAACTATTGTTTTTCCAGATGAATGGCTCTTATCCTTTCTCTTGGGAAGTATGTCAGTATAATTGTTTGCTTAACACTATCTGTCAAGAATGATGTGTTTGTTTAATAAATGAGTCCACCAGGTAGGGTGTGCTACATTCTTTCCCTGCTTCAACACATTCCCAACTCTTTTCCTGTTAAAGTACTTCTTTACTTTCACTTTAATTGTCCTCTGCCATTTGGGGAAGTATGTGTTATCCGGTGTTTTTTAGTGCCAGTTGGATTTTTCTTCATTTTATACTTTTAATTTATTCTTTGTAATTATGGTGGTGGAACTATTTGCTTCTTGACATTTTTTTTTTAAATTGGTAATTTTAACTCTTGTGGATAATGTATCTGTCACTGTTCTTAATTTCTGTTCTTCCCTTATATATCCTTCCTTATCTGTGTTTTAAACTAAGTTTTGTTTTTATCCTTTCCTTTTTGCTTTTATTCTCTTTACCTTTTAAACATATTTTCCAGTATTCTTTCATATTTTTGTGTTGTAGTCTATCCCTTATTTTTATTCCTTTCTTTTTGTACTAATTCCCTTTACCTTTAACATTTTTCTGTATATTCTTCAACACATTTTATGTCTTAAATCAAACATTTCTTTCTTTGTTTTATTCCCTTTGCTTATTTTCTCTTTTTAATATTCTCATAGGCTTCCCAAATGTTAAGTTCAACCTTCTTGAATTCCTTTTCTAACTTATTCAGACTCTATGGTGTACTGTACTTCATCTTTTTCCTGCTTCTTCCTTGCCTGGAACTTCTCTTCATATTTGTCTTGTACTACTTTCAGATCCTCTATAGCTATTAGTATATGTAATTAATATCCTCTAAGAGCAAAAAATGTAACTTCATTGTGCTTTGTAGACTCACATCTTTCTTGTTTTGGTTACCATGTGTTTTTTTTCCTACTACTAATTTTAATGTCATTGTCATTATACCAAGTTCTTTCCTCACGTTTGGACGGCACAGTGTGCAGCAGTTAATGTTGTCACTTCACAGCAAAGAGGTTCCCTGGTTTGATTCTTGGCTGGGGTGCCTTTTGTGCAGACTCTGCAAGTCCTCCCTGCATTCATATGGGTTTCCTCCAGTTATTCCAGTTTCCTTCCTTATTCCAAAGACATGCGTCTGGAGCATTTCTCTCCCGGCCTCTGCTGAAAATAGGCTCTGTCCTAGCTGGACTTTCCCATTCAACAAATGTTAAATATAAAATAAATAAATTAGTAAAATTTGATCAAGCCTCTTAATATGGTCCAGAATGTCATTCATCCTTGACTACTGACACACATCCTACAGCTTAGTAGTAGTCACTCTGAATATAACGTAATTTAACATCTATATCTTGAATGTATATATTGTAAATAGTTTACTATCTGTCTTCTCTCTCCCCCATCTGGGAATGATTCTCTCTCCTGCCAACTCATAAATGTTGATGCTATTTAACAAAGAACATCAACAGTTCCGTATCCTAAACTGTAATGTACGCACTCCACTTTTTCTATTTCACAACTGCCTCTCTCTATACATGAATATCATGAATCTATACATTATAAATATTGTACTTTCCACCTTTATTTACCCCTTTTCTGGACAATTGTATTTACAAATGTTAGTTTTTATAACTATGTTCAGATGATTTACAATTGTTAGTTTTATAACTATGTACACATGATCTACATCCTCTGTGCAACTAATCTCTGTACAACTTGTACTCTAATCAAGAATGTATGTATGTAATGTATGTTCCTCTATTTTATGATTATACTTTACAAAGTTTTACTATATAATATTACTTTTTGCTTATTTTTACTATGTATTATGGAGCTTTTCTCCCTGGGCCTCCACTGAAAATGGGCTCCTTGAGCCCAGTAGACTTCCCTGGTCATCAAACTGGAAATAAATAAATAAATAAATACAATATCTTATCAGCTGACATTCTGTTTAAGATATGATCCTCCATGTCTAATGTGTTTTCAATTTTTAATACCTAGGGGCTTGTTTAATTGAAAACTCATCAACAACTTGTGCTTGTGTATAACTTAGAGTATTTGTAATATCTCAAACTGAATGGCGAGTTTAAGGAAATGGCAATAAGAGATAAAGAAAACTTTTTAAATGAGCATTGCTAAGAAATGGAAGAAGATAACAGAATAAGAAAAACAAAAAAAAAATGTTTTCAAGAAGATTGGTGATATTAGTGAAACTTACATGTATAAAATTGATATGACAAAAGGCAAAGATTCCAGGGACCTAATAGAAGCAGGAGATATTAAGAAGTGACAGAAATATACAGAAAAAAATATATAAGAAGGACCCTAACATTGGTAAGAGACATAAGGCTATGTTCCCTGGTCTAGACCCACTTATCCTACTGAGTGAAGGTAAATGGGTGCCAGACTGCCTTATGTAGCACTTTGCTGTCCTTGTAATTACAAACACAAAACACAAGGATGAACATAAAAATTGACTACTTGCCAAAATTTTGGGGAAATAATATAAAAAGTAAACAGTTGTGAATGCATTATCTGTTTCAACAAATACTTTTCTAGCAAATGCTCTTGTAAATTAAAGTCCACAATTTCCAGTCTATTTACAACAGTGCGCAAAGATTGTTTCCAAAGTTCATTTTCAATGCAGCCTTTTACCATTCAACACAATTTCATAATCTCCTCCCAATAATTACATAGGGTTTTCCCAGACTTGACCAGTAAAATAAACAGCATTTACAGATGCCAGTATTTTCCCTTCACAACAGTTTACCATACAGGCAGTGGTAATTTTATTAGTTTCCTATTTTGCAGGTCAGCAATTCTTAATCCCTTTTCAGGTTTCAAGAATACCTTCTACACTGATTTTGTCTTTCACACATAACTTCCTAGTGATGCCTACTGAGAACCCTCTGTATATTCAGAGTCAAAGAGTTTGACTCCTTCAACAGATAATGATCACACAATACTCTTAGAGGCAGCTGCTCCTCATTAGTTATGGAAGGTTGCCTGTCTGGTTTTCCTGCCTGTCTCAGCAACTCCATATTTCTGCCTGTCTCTGGTTTGCCTAGCTGTTTACGATGTAGAAACCCTGTATTTTATGTATCTCCAGATTGCTTGACTGCTTCATGATTAGAAGCTCTGTATTTCCTTTCTAACGCAGTAGTAAACATCACTTCAGCTGATGTATAAATAGATAGCACATTAAGATTTTGTTATGTATTCTAGAGGTAAGAGAGGGTAGCCAGATTTCTTCTGAGCTTGGAAAGTGTGTGTTTCTGATTGGCTAGAGGGCTAGTTTGTTTGTTTTCAGACTTTCTGTGTCTGTATAAAGGTGTTGTGTTTGCTTAATGCTGATCGTTGCACAGAGGCAATTAGCAGCACTCAGAGGTGCCGGACGCTGTTGAAGACTGTGGGCGGGAGGGGGGGGGGGTGACAGGGACACTTAGTGATCCAAAAAAGGGCAATTTTTTAAAAACTATTTACTACTACAACATAGATTCACTTGGAGGACATTTTAAGCTGGGCCAATTTCCATTTTGGTGCATTTCCTAACTGGTCTAACCTATGCCATGGATGATAATTGTATATCAGCCCTAGTGAGAATAAATGTGATCACACTATAAATAATTTGAGAGGACCCATGTAAGGGATGCAGCATTTAGGAACTGCCTCTATCCATTAGTGGCATGAGGGGCAATCCTGGAGTACATATTCTATTACCCATCCTTAGATCCACGTTGCATTTGAATATGGACAGGGAAGAGCTTTGTTTTACTTGAATGGATAGTCTGTTCTGGATATATAGCCATCTCTCCACAACATTCAGTTTAGATACCTGAACTGAGTATTTCTGATGCCATTTGACTTGCTGATGTTCAGTAGGTCCATCTGTATTAGGTCAGAGGATGCCTTGTATGCCAGACACATCACCTCTAAGCACACCGTAGGATACTGAGTATAGTGATAAATCTTTGTGTGCTCCATGCAAGAGCTATTGTTTAAGACTTGTATCCTTTTAGTAAGGTATCATTATGGGTATTCCAATTGTTGCATGGGTCTGGATAGATACATGCCAAAATGGGCATTATACAAAATGATTGACCTAATGAGGGCTTTGTAAAGGGGGACAACAACATCTAGTCACAATCAATTTGTTTATAAGCTGTTCAATATAGAAAGACTTTATTATGACTCTGGGCACATGTTGGTCAAAAGTTAGGTCACTGTACACACAAGTTCCCAAATGCCAAAGAACTGTGTCAGTTCTCAGGGGTCACTGTCAATTTGGCAGTTCCCTGGAGTAGATGACTTCCCAAAGGATACGATAATGTATTTCTTGGAGTTTAGTTTCAATTCATGATTCTGGCACCAGTTATTGTTTGGGACAAACCTTCCTGCATGATGGTTAAGTCATTTGGGGATTCAATAATTGCTCCTAGCTTGCTGTCATCTCAGACTTAATCGGCCAAAGCCCTTTGGTATTTCCTTTTACTTTTGAGATGTATATGCCAAACAGAAAAAAGTCTCATTACAGAACCCTGGGGGACACCATTGGTGACTGGTTTCTTCCCATATTTTGATCTCCTGCATCCTGTGAGCAAGCATGCATGTATATGTTCTGTGATTCATCTTCCTGATTGTATTAAATTATATTCCTTGTATAATACAGCACCACTTGTTAGAATGTGTTTTAAATTTATAGTTTGGAACTTCAGTCTTTTAGTAAGCAATGAAACAACATGTATGCACCAATAATGACAAAACTACCAATTTCAGAAAACATCAATCATAAAAGGCCACTCAAACTTCTGTCATTACAATCCACCGATATCAGTAAATTTGCAAAATCTCTGCAGAAGTAAGTCATCTAAATAATTCCAGATTAAAGGGATCTGTAACTAATGAAGAGGTTGCTGCTAAGCAAACAACTTTATATTTCATTGTTTCATCTACAAATAAAGTTCCTGTTGCCCTTGAAGAATAAATTGCCTATACTACATTAAAAAATGATAAGCTAGTAATTTTGCAATGGGGAATGGATGACAAACTGATAATGGGTTCATAGTTACTAGGTAACTCCTCCAAAGGAGGACATTCATAGGACTGCAGCATCCACTCCCATTAAAGTACACAGTACAGTATCAACGATCCATCTGCATACTGTGGGAGTAGTACCCACAGCCTTCTGTATCAAAAGCAAGTATACTACCTATTGTGCTACTAACAGTGCAAACAACTTAGCATAAGTAGCATTAAACTTCTCTTCCCATGAAGCTCTCACTCCATGTAAAATCTACTTGATGATCAGCAAAATCTCTCAACGTCGCAGGACAAGAAATCTGGAAAAAGCCAACATTTATTGGGGGAGGGGGCAAAGGCCCAAAACCAGGGACACATTCTAAATATTGCTTATATAATCTTAGAAAGTTGCTAAAGTAAAGTGCTTTGTGTTACCATGTGTTTCCTGAAAGACAAGAAGACTGAAACTTAGAGATATCATTATTTAATGAATTCAGTTTTCACTGATTTGCCAAAAAAACACGAATTGTAAGAGGAACAGACCAAACGTATGATCAAAATATTCTGTGAAAATCTGGACAGTGGAGGGCTATGGACTCAACTCCCTGAATCACAAGGGGTGATATGGGTAGAGAATTCAGTCTCTTGTTTGAGCCTGAGTAACACTACCCACCAGGTATTGTGTATATATATATATATATATATATATATATATATATATATATATATATATATATATATATAAACACACACACACACACACACACACACACACACACACACACACACACACACACACACACAGACACACACACACACACACACACACACACACACACACACACACACACACACACACACACACACACACACACACCATAACTCCTGCAAAATCAAAGAATAAAACTCTCCTTACCGGCATGACTGTGGCTATGGCAGCACCAATGGAACAGCGGCAGCATAACTCCTGTAACACAGAGCAATAAGAGAACAAGAACAGCTAGTTTAGTGAGTTTAACTTTTGCATGTGAATCCACATTAGCGTGAAAACTCCACTTCATTAATTTTTCCCTACAGGTCTTGCAGCTGTAAAACTGTGGGGGCTCCCCCCTCCCCCTGGCTCTATGCTTCCGGCACCCATGGCAGCACCCTGTATTGACACAGGCACCTATAATTGAAAATTTCCATATAAAACTACCTCTGAAATTTTCTCAGTACTTAATTGCAAAAAGAACAACTAGTTTGTGTATTGAGGTGCATCCCCCATGAGTTTAGTCATAGATAGTCCTGATTATAGGCCATACTCTTACAGCAATCTAGCTAGCCAGCTGTAAACCCCTCTTGTACCATTCCCTTGTAGATTATATAATAAGCATATATAACAATGGATATGCACTTTCATACTATTTCTGTAGCCATCTTGGTAGATATGGGTATATTTGAGGCAATGTAGAATGTACCATGTTTACTGATAACCACCCAATTCTTAAACTGATACGGTATGCACGAGATGTAGTTACATAATGTCACTGGAGGCAAGACTGCCACATACAAGAACTTATGGTGCCAAACAGGTTGTCAGAAACAACACATACACATTACATCCACTACATATAGTATGGACAAGACACTTGGGCCCACATATACTGAAGCTCTTAAATGTAATCTTCCTAAACCACAAAGAATTCCCAGATGTTCACTCACAGTGAGTATTCTCAGCAACCTCAAATGCACTCTATGAAAACAACACTCATCATGGCACATACAGGCACATCTCACATTGTCTTGTCTTCTAAGCCCCCAAGGCAAACCACCAGACAACCCAATATTTTGGTCAAAGGACACTCCATTGTGAGACACACAGATGCCCCACTCACCGGGCTGAGTAATCACAGAGTTACAGTCAGCTGCTTATCACCAGTTCTGTCAGGTGATACATACACTCAGGCCACTGAACCAAATACCAATATGACTCAGTCATAGTCCATCTGGGTGTAAATGACATGAGACATACCTCCCTTGATTATATAATGAGAGAAATGTTGGATTGCTCAAACTATTTGTCCCAGGTCAATACGAGCCTAGCACTGAGCAGCAGTCTACCTTCTTCAAGAATGATGCCACAATATAAACTGAAAATGAATTACTTTAATAATTGGCTTAGATTTTGGCATAATTTGAAGGGGTACAATATTTGCCAGCCTGCAAAGATATGGTTGGCAGACTTTTCTTCTTTGCCAGGCATGGTCTGCACCTATCCCCTCTAGACTTTTGAATATTGGCTAAAACCTTGTACACTCCCATAGTGCCTTTTTAGCACTGGTACTTCTAGCAATTATTGTAAGGCAAACTTTCTATTATTAAGTGATACCTTGGCAAACTTCCTAGCACTCCCAAACCCTGAGAATGCCACTGCCCATGTGGAATTGTTCATGGGAACTCTGTACAATCATGTGAATAGCTGCACTGAGGAAGCTGCACCTATCCAGATAAAGCATATGACAAACT
Source organism: Protopterus annectens (assembly GCF_019279795.1). Lineage (NCBI taxonomy): Eukaryota > Metazoa > Chordata > Ceratodontiformes > Protopteridae > Protopterus > Protopterus annectens. Next base: position 279,750,084 of record NC_056750.1, on the reverse strand, counting down.
CAAAAAAGCAAGCCACCCTTGTGGAATCCCACCATCAACAGACTGTATAACAAAAGAAAGAAAATCCTGGAAAAAATTATGAAGTGCACTGAGCAGCAAAGAAAAATCTCCCTCATCAATATAAACAAGTAACCAAGTGGCCTAGTCAAGTTTACCAAAGTTAAGTTTGATGCTAAAATAGCCTCATGGGCTAAGGGCAATCACAAGTCTTTCTTCAGCAATGTCTGCAACCTCAAAGGCAATACACAGCAATGTGCCAAACTATTAGTAAATGGAGTGCCACCTATACTGAGCTGGAAAATACAGCAAATCTACTGGCAGACAAATTTAGCTCTGATTTTACCCCCTCTTCCTCACAGACTTCCCTATGGAAATACCTACATTCATAACTCCTCCAACTACCACTGGGGAACAGGTCCTCAATGCACTGTCCAAGGCCAAGAACACTGCATTAATGGGACCTGATAATATCCCAGGATGCATACTTAATAGCATGAAACATGATCTTTCAGGACCACTATTTAATCATAGCCTCCAGTCAGGTTTTATACCAAGTGAATGTAGTACTGCAAATGACCCCTGGAAACTACCAAATTGACAATACACCTTGAAGAGTAAACCCAATTGTCATGGATATAGGAATGCATGTATACAGCAACCTGGCCTTTGGCCATCTTGTGTGTACTGTGGTAAGGCAATCATTCTATGTTGCACGACTCATAAGCAAGAGTACGGCCACCTAGGGCCAAGGATGTTATTGCTCCCTTATACTGGCCCATATCAGACCAATGATTGAGCACAATGTCCCATTCAGTATTTAACTACCCAGGCAAATGCAAGAACTACAGCATTAACAGAGATTTCTCACCAAAAGAATACAGGGCATAAACAACATGTCCTGTGTGGACCTCCTCAAAGACCTGTCCCTGTACTCAGCATCCTGTATGGTGCTGAGAGGTGATGTATGCCTGGCCTGCAAAGCATTTTCTGATCCCATCTGATGAACTTGTTGTGCATTTGCAAAATAAATGGCATCATAATAACCTGATCTAGGGGCATAACCCCTTCTCTGGAACAGGCCTCCAGTCCATGTCAAGTAGAGCTGTTTCCCTAACACAATTCAAGCTAACCTGATCTAGGGACATAACCCCTTCTCTGGAACAGGCCTCCAGTCCATGTCAAGTAGAGCTGTTTCCCTAACACAATTCAAGCTAACCTGATCTAGGGACATAACCCCTTCTCTGGAACAGGCCTCCAGTCCATGTCAAGTAGAGCTGTTTCCCTAACACAATTCAAGCTAACCTGATCTAGGGGCATAACCCCTTCTCTGGAACAGGCCTCCAGTCCATGTCAAGTAGAGCTGTTTCCCTGACACAATTCAAGCTAACCTGATCTAGGGGCATAACCCCTTCTCTGGAACAGGCCTCCAGTCCATGTCAAGTAGAGCTGTTTCCCTGACACAATTCAAGCTAACCTGATCTAGGGGCATAACCCCTTCTCTGGAACAGGCCTCCAGTCCATGTCAAGTAGAGCTGTTTCCCTAACACAATTCAAGCTAACCTGATCTAGGGGCATAACCCCTTCTCTGGAACAGGCCTCCAGTCCATGTCAAGTAGAGCTGTTTCCCTAACACAATTCAAGCTAACCTGATCTAGGGACATAACCCCTTCTCTGGAACAGGCCTCCAGTCCATGTCAAGTAGAGCTGTTTCCTAACACAATTCAAGCTAACCTGATCTAGGGACATAACCCTTCTCTGGAACAGGCCTCCAGTCCATGTCAAGTAGAGCTGTTTCCCTAACACAATTCAAGCTAACCTGATCTAGGGACATAACCCCTTCTCTGGAACAGGCCTCCAGTCCATGTCAAGTAGAGCTGTTTCCCTAACACAATTCAAGCTAACCTGATCTAGGGACATAACCCCTTCTCTGGAACAGGCCTCCAGTCCATGTCAAGTAGAGCTGTTTCCCTAACACAATTCAAGCTAACCTGATCTAGGGGCATAACCCCTTCTCTGGAACAGGCCTCCAGTCCATGTCAAGTAGAGCTGTTTCCTAACACAATTCAAGCTAACCTGATCTAGGGACATAACCCCTTCTCTGGAACAGGCCTCCAGTCCATGTCAAGTAGAGCTGTTTCCCTAACACAATTCAAGCTAACCTGATCTAGGGACATAACCCCTTCTCTGGAACAGGCCTCCAGTCCATGTCAAGTAGAGCTGTTTCCCTAACACAATTCAAGCTAACCTGATCTAGGGGCATAACCCCTTCTCTGGAACAGGCCTCCAGTCCATGTCAAGTAGAGCTGTTTCCCTAACACAATTCAAGCATAACTTAGACCAGTGGATGGGGAAATTGGGAATGTACCTTTGCTCTGGCACCTGTGTCTCTAATAGATAATGGCAACCTGCAAATGCTTGACCATCTGTGCTCACGTCTGCATATAACCCATAAAGCAACCCCAGAGCTTCAACTTGCCATATGCATTTTGGAAGCAAGACTATGCTTAAAAAGGTACCCAGAGGTCACTAGCCTAGTAATCACCTCTGACTCTATGAACCTATGATGGAAAACTGATGCTTTTCAACAGTCATGTTGGAGAAAACCTTTGAGAATTTTGTGGTGTGCAAGAAGATAAAATAGGCCAATACTTAAGGAAATAACTATTCATTTGAAAGTTGTAGTAAAACCAAAACTCCAATACTTCGGCCTCATCAAATGAAGAGATGATGAATTAGGGAAGACTATAATGTTGGGGAAGATTGAAGACAAAAACATGAGAGACAGCAGAGGCTAAAATGGCTAGATAGCATTACTGAACTCATGAATATGAATTTAGAAAAACTTAAAGAAGCAGTTGTTGAAACATATGCCTGGTGAGCTATGGTTATTGAGGTCACAAAGAGCTGGACTTGTAAATGCAGATTCCATAGGATTATTTCTCAGGTTAAGAGTTTGCATTTATCCTACACCATATACTTTACTTTCTCATCCAAATGTGTTTTAAAGTTATTTTTCCTTTATGCCATTATTATCTTGACAGGTAAAATTTGCATTGAAAGGAAAGATTATATAAATTTCCTCTTTACCATGAGCTGATTTATTTCTTGTGTATATTACCTCTTTAGTATTTTTCTTCTAGTTTAAATCTAAATTATAATAGTAGCATCTAATTCCGATATGATCTTAATTACTGAAATATATACCATTTTGTATTAGGTGTTATCTTGACTTGAAGCATCATGTGCTGTGGATGACATCTGCCAGGATGTTAAAAAGGCTTTCAAAACAGTAACAAAGAAAGTGCTGTTGGAAAAACTTACGAGTAGCACTAAAAATAGTACAGAAGATAAGCAGCTGGTCATCAAGGTGGAAAAAAAAGAAAGAAAGAAAGAAAGAAAGAAACAGTGATAATAAAAGGAATGTAGTCAAGAGAGAGAATGTCAAGTGGAGTAGCATGAAAGTTGGTACTGGTGCTGGTACTATTCAAAATATTCATGGTAGATAACACCGAAGCAATGAAGTATAAGCCTAGTTTGTTTGCTGCTGACAAGTCCGAGGCGGTAGTAGAAGGTGAGTGAGAAGCTTCAGAAGGGTTTTGGGGAGACTGATGCAGTGAAATAGTAGCTGGAAACAGTTACAGTGCTGTAAGTGCAGTGTCATGTACAGTATAGTGTGAAGTATATTACACTGAGAAGGGCTTTAGGGAGACTGATACTTTGAAACAGTGGATGGAAACATAGTTACAGTGCTGGTAAGTACAGTGTCATGTATAGTATAGTGTGAATTATATTACACCATGGATGCATGGAACTGGGAACTGTGAAGGAAGAAACAAAGGACATGGGGAGTCATTGTCACACAGACAGCGAATTATCATGAACAGAGGAAAAGACCACTAGCCAAGGTCAACAAATGTAAGGATGCATAGTAAAAGACGTTGACTCTGGGTATGCTGAGATCATTCTTTTAAATTATTAGGTAAGGTTGTACTTTGCATACTGTTTTAAGTTTGTAAATTACACATGAGAAGATGGGGAGGAGAACTTTTTGAATGACTTGCAGATAGCCCAGATGCCATATGAAAACTAGTTAGAATGGTTCAGTGTGTTTGTTTTAGAAAACAGAAAGGAGGGAGACATGTTATGACAGTATAGCATTGCTTGAGGTAGGGTAGAAGGACTGACTTTCAGAAGGAAGGAGAGAGAGAAGACAGTGACAATATACAGATGGTGCTAATTTCAGAATAAATCTGAAGAGGTTTCATACATACAGTAGTTCTAGCGAAGAGGGTATTGGTCATATACAGAGGGGACTAAATTCAGAGCAGATGTGAGTAATGGAATTTTGTAGATATAGTAGTTCTCCAACACATGCTACCGGAGGGGATTACAAAGCTCATGGCAGCAGATGTCTTTAAAAGAGTAAGGCATGAGTCATCCAAGACAGTGACTACTGGCCTACTATTTTCAGCATAAATCTGTACACAGCTGCCAATTTCTTAATGTCCATATCCTCAGAGCTATGGACATCAGCTTGACAAATATGTTATGAATATCAAACGGTCAATAAAATGGCTCTTCCTAGAATGAGGCTCTTGATTGCTTAAACTACTACTGGCTTTCATAGCACTACAGCTCCATCACAATTTTTAAGTTAGGTGTCCCATTATGGAAACCAGACTTGAAGTCTTTCATGTTATTCAGGACTAAAATCCGGTGTCAATGTCTTTATTGTAATTTATTATTATTATTATACTGTGGTGGTGGTGCTGCGGTAGCGTTATCACCTCACAGTTAGACATTGCCCGTTCGATTCTCAGTTAGAGCGTCTTCTGTGTGGCGACATGCGTGAATGGGCATTCCTTCATTGAAGGTTGTGCGTTAGGCCCGGAAAGCCAGCACGTAAAATTCTACTGCCAATCATTAGCAAACTGGATTTCCGCTGTGGCGACCCCTAATCAGGAAAAGCCGAAAGACACAAACAAACTCTTGCATGTACAAATGGTTATATAATCAATGCAAAAAGCTCATCTATGACTGCCATGGATATCTGTAACAAAAGAATTTGACTATTGTGACATTTGTCTAAAGACTTCTGGAATGGTGTAAATCTATAATTGTATCTGGTAAGTTATGGTTATGTCTAAGCAATTCAATTATTGCTTCCAGCGTATCAAGTCTTCCAACCCTTTTCACAAATTTTTAGGACTTTGACCCCTCCAAGACCAGCTTTGAATATTATACGTAATGATTTCTGACTCTGAAAAGTAGACAAGAAATCAATATTTAACTACTGTTATGAGTTAAACCAGGCTATGCTGCACTAAATTGTCTGCCTGCAAAACTCATACAGCTTAGTCTTAGACTATCCTATAACCTGTCAATAAAGTATTACTCAGAGCTTGTGCATTATATCTGAAAATAAGCCATTGTTGACCCTCTATATAAAGATGGGCTTTCTGTTTTCTAAAAAACCTCACTCATATATCTTTATTTGACCATTATGTATAGCGACATCTCTTCTTCTGAGTTGTCATGTGTCAGTTTGATTAGTTAGTATAATCAGCACCATACCATTTATGTGTAAAATTGCCTAGAAGTGTTTTTCCTCTTGCTAACTACAGCTCTCTTGTATCATAATGAGTTCCAGTAGTTTCACTCTTTTACTTGTATCTATTTTTAGACCCCACTACAATGCTCTGTCCAAGTATTTTATCCCAGAAGCCATTTCTTCCCTTACAGGCAGGGTATCTGATTGTCTTCCATATCCATTTACTCCTGCTGGGGAGAGGGACTGGACAGGAGTAGATACATCTGTTTCAAGCTGCTTGACCAGGAAGAAAGTGAAAACACTATGGAAGGAGCTACCCCCTTCCAAGATGGAGGAGCCAATGTTGGCAATTTGTTTCCATATCATCAGTCATTTCTTCCATTGGCTGTGCTGCTGTTTTAAACCTTTGCCTTCTAGGTTGTACATCTGGTCCATTAGTCTTACTCAAAAAATTATGATGAATGTTCCTACATACAGCGTATTGTATTGTCAAAATTATAAAATATTCATGTTTGATATTTGTTTTCCTTAGTTGTACTATGAAAGTTCCTTGGTTTCTTGGATATAAGTGCTGTATTTTTTTTCATTTTTATTCTCACATTTATATAAGTGTTGTATCATTCTTGTCTTAATATTGTATATAATCAGTGGACAGTTTCTCCGTGGATCTCCAATGAAGAAGGACCTTTTCCAATCTGATATCTGAGTCAACAAAACTTAAATTAATCAACCAATCAATGAATCAATAAATAAATAGATGCAGATAGACATTATAGTTATATCAGTACCCTTTTTTCTCTTGCAGTCAGTTATATATCCAAGTAATTATGTGGCTGATACTACTTTATTAATAGATTAACTTTATATATGATTTTGAATATATATATATATATATATATATATATATATATATATATATATAATATATAGGCTCTGATGTAAAACAAATTCAATTTCATGCACTGAAGGTGTAGGGAATGAATCTTGTGACGAGTGGCTAAACCAGGAGTTTGAAGAGAGGTCCCTAACGTTAGTAGTTCTGTATGATCTTATGAATGGAATGTCTGTTTTGTAAGCTTTTTTTATATTGTTAGTTCTTTTCTCTTATGTTAGTGATGCAGTAAGAATTATGGTTTTAGGATTTATTAGTTTAATTTTTGTGTCTTTCAGGTTTTCCCGGTTAGGGGTTGCCACAGCGGAACTCCGGTCCGCTAATGATTGGCAGTAGACTTTCACATGCTGGCTTGCCGGGCCTAATGCACAACCTTCAATGAAGGAACATCCATTCACACATGTCGACACACAGAAGATGCTCTAACTGAGAATCGAACGGGCAACGTCTAACTGTGAGGTGACAACGCTACCGCAGCACCACCACCGCAGGGTAGGATTTATTAGTTTAATATCTTATTTATTGCTGTTTAAATTAGTATACTCTAATAAAACAATACTCCAGCACTGTGCCTGGGTATATTAGGATTTATTGTATTAAAACCAATACCACACACACGTAAAGAACAGATGCATGGCCAACCAGAACCTAAACTCCAAAACAACAATGGTCAGCACTCGAGTGACAGCAATAATTCTTTATTATATCATGTCATATAATACCATAACAGTTAAAACCACAGACCGGTTTTGGCTGCTAAGCCTACTTCAGTGCAATAATCACGCATTTCTCCACCCCTTTCTTTAAATACTATCTGAATACAAATACCATCTGAATACATCCTATTGGACAATCACAAATGTTCATTAAGACCTGGTGAAAAAAGTGCTCCCAATTGAATAATTCATTTTTTTCTCTTTTTTTATCCAAAATATTATGCCAGCCTGATTTATCCTTATTATTAAACATTAGTCTGTCTATAATAACAAACGTAAACTGAGCTGTTGGATGTTTGATAGTGTGTTTGTAGAGGGCATTAGATTGACAAGCACATCTAATATCACTTAAATATTCAGAAATATGTAACTTAAATGGACAAGAAGTTTGCCCTACATAAAAAGCCTGACAAGTACCTAACACTAAATAAATGACCCAGTCCGATTCACAATCCCCATACACCCAAACAGAAACAGTTTTATAAGGGATACCATAAAAATATAAGGAAAATAAAATAGGTTTGAGTTTGTTTAGTTTTTCAGAAAGGCCTGATTTTTCCTCTATTTTGCTCTGTCCCTCAGCATATACTAAAAGAAAGTCTGGCCACTCAATAATACTTCAGCTGCCAGACTTTTTTCTTTTGGTTAATGGGAATGCTAGTTGAACTGTCTAGTCATTGTGCTCATTTTTGAAAGGAGATGAGCCTTTATTGTATAATTTTTAATGGTCTATTTTGCTACTAATGCCATTTTCCATTTGGTTAATGCCTGTGCTTTATCTTATTTTTTATATTTTATTTTAATTTGCAGTTCTCATTTAAATGAAACAAAATAACTAAATAAAATGAAATTAAAATTTAATTTCTGAAGATTTAGTTACGCATGCATTGCTGCTTTTGAGGGATTGTCTGCATGTATTTTCTGACTACAGTGTGAGAAGTTATGTTCTTTTTTAATACTGAGGTAAATTGGAGAAGTGATCCATGCAATGCTTACACAATTCTTGTTATATTATGCTTTGAAAAGTTCGTAGAATCTGAGCCTGTAGCCTATGTAGTGCCTGTAATATAGTACTTGATATGTTTTGTAGCACCATTGCCTATAACTTGTGTGTCATCTTCTTGCCATTTAGCACAGAAAACAATGTTACATGTTGTCCATTTTTATTCTGACTGTGCTATACTTTTTGCATTACACCAACTGCCATTGCCTTATTTTGAAACTGCCACCTAAGTATGATTACAGCTATTTTCCTCTTCTGAATTCCAGAGATCATGGGACCACAGTCTGGGTCCACCTGTACCCCTGCTGTTGCCAACTTTCTTGCATTAGGTACAATGACAATGTATAGGAGCTGTCTCATGCTTACTGATAACCCCTTATTTTTGCCAGACATGGAATCTACCTGTGAGAAGTATAGATACATACTCAAATTGGAGGCAAGTCTCTCATGTCCTTCATGTAACTAAGTCATCTACAGTCATAATACACCTACACCACCACACAGCAACTTTTAACATCAAACCTCACAACACACTTATACCACCTTACAACATACCACCCACCAGACTGAGCACAGAAAAGTAAATCTTCTGCAATTAACAAATTAACAGTACTAGATCAGGCCTCTATTAATGTGGCACTGGTCAATGTTAGAAGCCTAAACAAAAGGTTGCCTACCTTCAAGGCCTTCTTAACAATTGAAAACATAGATATTTGTATAATTATTAAAACATGGCCCCATTATAAAGCTAACACTCCTTATCTACTTGGTTTTAATGCCTACCAATCATTTAGCCCCACAAATGAGGATTGCTGCATCTCTGGTGGTATTGTTTCTGTGTTTATTTGAAAACCCATTTTGTTACATATAATTTAGCAAGATAGTGTTCTTCTCCATACTCTAGTAGCTGCAGTAAAGTTTTCCTGCAATATCATGATTGGCTATTAGATTCTACCTGTTCCATCTGAAGCCCATGAAACCTATCTCAAGGAATTGGAACCTATAATTTTTGAACTTAATCGAATCACTCTGAGTTAGTTTAACTATCTGCCAATAAATGGTCTAACATACACCATAAATAGCAACTACGCACAGTATTTCCTAGACATCATCAATGCCAACTCTGTCTTGATCTATACTAGAGACACAAACCTACTAGATCTTATCAATATGGCACCATTATGCCCATACCTGAAGCTGTCCCTCCTTCTTCAATTCTGGTCACCATGACAAAGAATTCTATTTAGTATCCCAACATAAGATGACTTCAAATCTCACTGTCTTCTGAAACTTCACCAAGATTAACTTCCTAGCAGAAGCTTTAGTCCAAATGAGATTTAAAAGCTTTCCAGCCCATGAATACCTTATTGCTAAAATGATCACAATTTCCATTAATTTCTGTTCTAATCTAAAGTACAATGAAGTTCTGTCCCCATTCTTCACAAATATAATGCCAAGTTTATAATCCCCATTGTGGAATACTTCCATCAACAAACTCTCCATCAAGTGAAAAAAAACTCCTAGCTCTAACAGTGAAACTCAGATTAACTTCCTCCAAAATTGACCTCAGAAAGGTAAATGAATAAAGAACTAAAACAAAAGATCAAGACCTACAAAGCTAAATATAAATTAAACATTTCTACCTTATCAAAAGATAAACATAAAGTCTTATCTGAAACAATGTCCTGCACCAAACAGAGGTGATAGCTCTGATCTCAGGAATATTGCAAACATTCTAGCATACAAATGTGGCTCAATATTCTCTTTTCTGTTCAATCCATGCCCCCCCTACTTCCAGACAGACCCTCCCTCTGTGATTACCTCACAACTAGTACCAGAAGCACTTTCTAAATCTAAAAACACCAGCTCTTTGAGTCCAGACAATGTACCAGGTTGTCTCTTTGCTAGTATGAAACATTGTTTTACAAGCTCCCTTATAAACCTGTTTATCTTCTGCCTTTGCTCTAGTGATGTTTCTGAACCTCAAAAAAAACTGAATTTTGTCCCTTGTAATGTGGGATTTAAAGTGGTAGCATTTGGGTAAATAGCCCTTAAATAAAGATAGGGTATTTAAGACTTTGCTCCCCTCCAGAAAAAAAAATATTTGTGAAACACTCAGAATAATTTAATGGGGATTCAGTATGATGGGGTGAGATGAAAAGGAACAAAATAATGGTTAAGGTGCTTACCTTGCAGACACAAAGTGCAAAGTTTGATTCTCACACGGGGTAGTTGTCTTGGTTTAAAATGATCCACAAGGGCAGCTAGCCTAGTACTAATCGTTGAATCTATAAACCTATGTCCAAAAAAGAGGTTTAAAAAGGAAGAAGCAAATAGAAATAGTTGCCCTCTGAGCCATTCTCTGCTGAGGGTAGTTTAGTGGTGGTGTTTTTGTTTAGGAAGTTGAACCATGATTGTGGTTGTTTTATTCAACAACCTTTGCAAACTGCTTCATTTAAAATGAGCCAATTATTAATGGCAGGCTATATTCTTTATAAAACTTTGCAGTGTCACAAAGACTAACAGGAATGAAAAACACAGAACCTGAGGATAGACTGAAAGATCAAGGACAAAGTACACTCTGGGGGAGTGAAGAAAAAGTGAGGTATAACATAGTCATACTGCCTAAGGGCAAGTTGGGTAATCTTAACTGTGGGATGATGGGAGAATGGTGGAGGAATAGGTGAAAAGTTGAGTAGAATATTTAAGACCACTTTTCATGAAGTATTAACTCTGTTACTTTATGTAATGTTTGGGCCATAAGATGTATTGTCAGTAAGGCTGGGGAAATATTGCTCTGTGGAGGTTTGAAAGATGTGTGAGGTAGGTAGAGAAGAGGGTCTGGGAAGAAAATAAATAATCATAAAGGCTAGCCAAAAACTTTGGTGGTGCTTTCTTTTGGCATGTTGCTTCTTTCCTTTCTTGTACTGCCAATGTCATTGTGACACCCCTGCACTGGCCCAATAATCAAGGAGCCTCAATCTGCACCACTGACACCAGTGAGGGACGTACACATTGGGAAGATAACAAGTACACACACAGTAAAGTACAATTTCCCTTAACAGCACACAGAGATTACAGTCAGTCTGGGTCTGTTTTTTCCCTCTTTCTCCAGATTCCCAATAAGACTCCCCACTGGCACAGCTATAGGGTTCAAATCTCAGCCGAGTGGTCAAACCAAAATCTCCACCACCCTCTCTGTCCAACCAGTACTTCGTGTCCCTGCCCAAGTAGCTTACACACACACACACACACACACACACACACACACACACACACACACACACACACACACGCACACACACACACACACACACACACACACACACACACACACACACACACACACTTTGAGATATGGTTTATATACAAGCACACAGACACTCCTGGGGAAGGCCGGCACAGGTTCACTAGCTATACCCCCTTCTGCCCAGACTATAAGGTAGACATCACTGCCACCAACCATTCTTACTTATCAGCTACTAAAAGGCCCTTCTCAAAGGGTGACCAATTCTACTGTGTAATATTACTATTATCCAAATGATAAGTGTGACTAAAACTTGAAGGCTATTTAGGAGTGGCCTATACAGTGTCACCAAATACATATGCAAGTATGCTAAGAGCATAAATATCTCTACACAAAACCAGTCACAATTAAAACGGTTTAAAATATTTAATAATAAATAATAAAAGCACAAGACAATACTCATTAGCTCAACACAGTGACAATAGAGTTCACAATCATAGGAAATACTTTAAAATAACATAGCAGGGCAGTCTCACATAAAAACAGAAAACATATAATTAGTCGTGCTATATTCCTATCTATCTCTAAGAGAAACTATGTTCTAAATAACTTACTTACAGAGCAAGGCAAAGTGCTGGTGATGTGTTCAGATCCAGAACAAAATACAAAATATACTGATTTTCTCTCCGAGATAGTTCTTAAATTAATAATACACATTACTGCTGATCGTCTCAGATTATATCATTCTTGTCACCTTTGCCTAAGTTCCCAGCTAGCAGGAACTTAAAATTTAACATGTCTCTGTTAAAAAACTTATCTCTCAGTAGCTGACAATTCTCTCTTAGAAGCTTGCCTGAAGCTGGGAAGTCATAAAACAATTACCTTGGTGACTTGTAATTACCTCTGTTTCCAGATAATAGAAAGAAGCCCCTAGCCTAGACATCCAGTCTCTTAGCTGAGATAAACTAACTTTCTAACAAGTCGTAAAACTCTTCACTTATCAACTTATTTTCTTAGAGTTTTACAAGTTAATTCTGTATATTCCAGCTTCTACTACGGAAACATACATTTGCAATGGCATATAGTTTATACACATTTCTGCTCTTTTCCAGCAGGGTGCACTGTGGTTATATTTTTGAAGCTCAGCACATAACACAGATTTCTTACATGTGTAAGACAAGCATTAAAATTATTTTAATATTTACAAATGACACAGAATTATTTACAAAATTCTATCTCGCTGGGCTGGCAGCCTTCACAGCTATAAACATGCACATTAAAATAACTGTGACTGCATGCACAGCGGAAGGTAGTTTTGTTAAATGGGTCTGTTTTGATCAATAGCATGAGTTTGCCACATACCTGGACTATATACAAATAAATATACATGACAGAGCTGTCAATTCAACAAGAAATAACACTGTTACTTACATGGATTAGTTAGGTACAGGATAAAGATAATGAACATGTAGGTTAATCTTTTATCACCATAGAAAGTTAACAGCAATAATTATTGCATGGAAGCAATTTTGCTTTTCTTGGATGGCAATAGCATATTAAATACACAGCAGTATGGTTTCACAGAGCAATGCCTGCCTTGGTCCAGCGTGATAAATGTAATGTTTGGGTTATGGTCAAGCTAGAGACATGGGAGGGTAAACTTAGCTGTACCATATGGGCAATAACTGACATGTAAGAAAAAAGGTAGCAAGCAAAGAGTTGTCTTATGAAACAGTATCAGTCAAGGTTCCACAGGGCCAGTTGTCAGGACAGACTCTGCTTGGCATATTTACATCAAGTGGAACTTTCGATGTAAAAGGCAAACTCAATCTCCTTGCTGAAATTTCCAGGAAAATATACAGTAATCAGGGGTAGCCTTCATGTGAAGCCTTTCAGATCTGTTATAGTGGGTAGACAGACAGGAGCTGAGATTTAAAGCAAATAAATGCAATGATTAGCACTGAGGAATGACAGAGCATGGGTTTGGGGAACAGATCTGAAGTAATACGAGAAACAATGGATCTAAGAGTACAAGATTCATTTTTGGTCCTTATTATGCAGCATAGTGTGAGAGGTCTGGAATAAAGGTCATTAGAATGTTAGGTTGCACAGCAATGACATTTTTCAACTTTGCAGAATGCTGATTAGGTATACCTGAATTGTGGTGTACAAGTCTGGCAGACTTACAGAGATGAGGACATCTGTCTGCTGGGGAACATTCAGAGAATGACTGTGAAAGTTGGGGATGAGGGACTGGAGTATAAAAAGACACTTCAGACAATGGATATATAGCCTTTGCAGGGACAAGGAAAACAAAACATACCATAGACTTCCAGAGATGCATTAGCCAGCAGGGTCTGAGGGGTCAAAATATCAGATGAAAAGTTGGTAATTATAGACTTGCTTAAGTCTTTAATACAAAAAGGAAGCTAGGACTTCAAGCAACCAGCTGAGGATGATGATGGAACATAGGGTAGCAAAGAAATTCAGGGTACTGTTGGAAAGATGGAAAGATGGACTGAGGAGATGAAAGGGGTTGAGGGGTCAGCTACACAGGGCAAGTTGCAAAAATCAGATGAACTTGGACAACTACTGATTTATTTAATTGTATTCATTTGCTAACTGAATAACCCCAATGGATGCAGATGTCCTTTTTCAAGGGATACCAAGGTGGACCGTCTGATTAAGTGATTTGCTCATGGTCAAACTAGAGGCAAATTGAGGTGGAAGCAGCTGTTTAACATCTCATAGCCTTAGTCATCTGTACTAAATGGCAGACAAGTTCCTAACTTTTATTATTTCATATGAATGCACACATTCTTGTAATATTTATAGTTAAATGCTAAATGTATTAGTCAAAAACAAAACAAAACAAAATTAATAAAATATCAGAACACCTTAAAATGCAGTTTCTTGGTGTCTTTATTGTGTGGTATGGCACATTCTTTTTAATTTGAGAGTGGAGTTACACTTATTCATTTCATGTCTACAAGATTGTCTTCAGAGCTACTGATTTACTCTCCATCTCTATTCCTTGCATGCTCTCCACTTCACATTCTTGTAACCTTTGCACTAATTCTGCCTTATTTATCTTTATTTTTCAGTTTTCAGGGTTTCTTTCCTGCGTGACCCCCCCCCCCACCTGGGATTAACTGCATAAAGCAATTTCTACCTTCTCCACTGAAGCTGGCTATCTTAACTAAGTAAAACCTCTGGGAAGCGAGAACCTGACTCCCTCCAGCTTTTCAATTGTAATAGATGAATTAAAATTTACTTTTTGTAAACTGTTGACGCTTAATGGTGTATGGACAACAACAGTGAAGGGATCCAGCCAATTGCCACTAGATTGGGATATAATACTTTGAATCAGCCTTACACTCCTAAGCATTTACTTTTTAATTTACTAAAGGTTTGCTTCTAGGCTGTCACCACAGTAGTTTGGCTCCCTCCATATTGACTACATTTGCTAGTTTACCCCTTCGATCCTATTACAATTAGCCTGAAAATTGGTGAAAAAATAAAAAAAGAATAAAACAAATTAAAGTACAGCCCAAAACATTGCTTACATACAATCATACAAACCAAACCAAAAGCCCAAGGTGACTCTCAGTCAGTGTTAGCCCCGCTCTGCTCACCCTCACTGCACTCGGCTCGCTCCACTCCCCTCCCTGCCCCCCAAATTCCACCCGCCACCACCAGTGCTAACTTTAAACCAGACTTTGCCACTTCCTTGCCACTCCCCTCCTGCTAAGTACCAATCAGCTCCTCACACATCATTGAGCAACCCTGCCCCCTTAACCCATTTCCTTATCTCTCATTCTTCCACACCCTGTTAGCACAGTCAGCCATCAAAATTTGCCCCCCACTAACAAAATGCAAACAAGCAAAAAAATACTAATTACCCAAAAACTATACTGTTTCTCTTTTACCATCTCACTGCCTATGAACAAACACTTGACCTTGGTATTCACTACCCAAATGGTCAAACAGACACCCACGACTTCACACATAACACCAAACACTTTACCACCCCCAGCACACCGAATATACCACCCTCTATAAAATACCACCCCTGTACAGCCACAAAACATAATCCTAAAGACAAAGACTATATAAAACTTATAAACAAACTCATAAAGCTCAGAATATCATGTCACTATAGCCTTATAACACATGGAGACATTCATCCCAACCCTGGCCCACCCACACCCAATAACCTCCACTCCTCTACCACAACCCCCACAGTCAAGCTACCTATGGATACTCCCACTATTTCCCTCCTAGCATTTCAACTAAATATTAGAAGTATTAACAATAAGATTCTCAACTTACATGCCCTCCTAGCTACCCAATCCCTAGACATTATGTGTCTTCCAGAAACCTGGCTAAAACCCAGTACTACTGACAATGAGATACTACCTCCAGGATACAATATTCACTGGTTAGACTGTGCTGCAAAGAAAGGAGGTGGGATAGCAGTCCTTTATAAAAATACTCTAACCGTTAATAGAGACACCATTCAACCTCCCCAATTCAATAACGCGGAACTCCTCATAACTAAGCTACAGATTAACCAAAACAAGCACTTGAACATCGTCTGTGCATACATTCTGCCAAGCAACAACCTAAGTACCCTAGAAAATCTCCTTTACTGGTTATCCACTACCTATCTCCAAGAAACCATAGTTCTTGGTGATTTTAACACCGACTGGCAGCCCTGCTCCTCCGACCTCCCCACCCATATAAACTTATCTGGGTTTAAACAGACCATAACCTCTCCCACTAGGATAAACAAACCAACCAACAGGGAAAGTATCCTAGATTGGATCCTAGTTAATAACCAACCCCAACTGTACACAGCTGGTACTCTCACTGATGACCTCAATGACCATTGTCTAACCTATATCATAAAACATAAGGCAGGAAACCCTCACCAGCCCAAATATAAAACAGTTAGAAACAGGAAAAACTTTGATGCTGCTATATTCCAAAATGAATTAAAAGCAGTTGACTGGTCAAAACTAAAAAAATCTAACATTAGAGGATGCCATAGATCACTTTAACACTAAATTCCTAAGTATCCTTGATTCCCATGCTCCAGCACGTTCAATAAAAACTAGATCAAATATAGCACCATGGCTCACAAAAGATATCAAAACTAAAATCAAAACTAGAAACGGAGCCTGGGCCAGCTGGAGAACAACTAAAGCCCCACTTGACCATCTAAAATATCATCAACACAGGAATGATACAAAAAAATCTATTTTACTTCTACCAAAATCTCCTACAAAAACACCATAACAACCCTCAAAAGTTCTGGGCAGGCTTAAATCATTGACTTTGTCCAGGTCATTCCACCACCCCAACCCTGGCTTACTACACCCATAGTTCCCCAGAGACCATAGCTAGCGCCTTTAATAACTTTTTCACTGAAACAATCCAATCCCTAGCAAATCAACTAACTCCCTCCAACTTAAACCACACGCCTAATCTACCCAATAATCACCCCAAATTTAGCTTCCAACCAATATCCACTAGTTTTCTCAACACACTTCTAAAAATACTAAAACCTACCACCCTCGCTGCTGACCTCCTCCCTGCAGCGTACCTACAAATAGCTGCAGATGCCATTGCATATACCATATCTATCCTCATCAACAGAACCTTATCCAAAAACACTATTCCCTTCACTCTGGAAAAAAATCTCACATCATCCCACATCATAAAAGTTGGTACCTCCTCAGACATATCCAACTATAGACCCATTGCCATTCTTTCCCAAAATAATGGAGAAATGTGTACACAAGCAACTAATGCAATACCTTACATGGAATAACTTATTATCCAACTCCCAGCATGGTTTCAGGCCATACCACAGCACCACCTCAGCCCTCCTTTCCTTTACTACTGCCATAAACCAAAACAGGAATGACAACAGGCTAACCTCTGCCCTCTTTCTTGACCTATCAAAAGCCTATGACATGGTCAACCATGAATTTCTCATTCTTTCACTAAAATCTATTTCCCTCAACAAGCCTGCTATCCAGTGGTTCCAGTCCTACCTGACTGGTAGACAACAGGCGATACTATGACAGGACAAATTCTCCAGCCAGCTACTTCTCACACTTGGTGTCCCTCAAGAGTCCATACTAGGTCCATTAATCTTCTCTATTTTTATCAACAACCTTCACACTGCTATCCCTAAAGCTACCTGCATTCAATATGCAGATGATGCCACTCTGATCAGCTCAGCCACCTCCCCATCCGAACTGCAAACCTTAACCCAAAATACATTTAACAATATCAAGAACTGGCTCACCAACCAACGCCTACTTCTGAACCCCAGTAAAACTAAACTTCTAATCTTCTACCCCACTAGTAAATCCACCACACTTTCATTTTCTGTCACATCTAACAATGGTACCACTATTTCCCCAGATAATCATACCAAACTGCTAGGGGTTATCATAGACAATAATCTCAAATTTGACCTACAGGTCAACAAAACCATGCAGACCATCAATAAGAAGCTTGGATCACTGTATAGAAACAAGACGTTTTTAACCCCACTGGCTAGGACTGCAATCGCCCGATCACACCTACTCTCTACTTTTTTATATACCTCGTCTGTACTTTAAACCTCAACAAATCTGAACTAGGTTAGCTGTCCCATAGCAACAATCATATTGCCAGATTCGCCACTGGCTCCACCTATAGAACTCACCACTGCCAGAACCTTAAACAACTAGAGTGGCTAGAACTGCCCAGCTTAATTCAATTCAATTCAATCAACTCTTAATAGCGCACAAAATGTTGTACCACCCTGAGGATACCCCTCACTTAAAAATATTATTAAGCCATATAGCAACCTAAGATCCCTACGGTCAGCCAATAAACTACTGGTCCAAACCCACAAAGCTAATAACTCTGCTGGTGAATCCCTGTTTGCCAACTTCATTGGCAAAACCTGGAATTCGTTGCCAAACTATATAACCCTACAATCCTCCAAAAGTCTCTTAAACAAAACTCAAACAATATCTCAAAGTGAATTGGCTATGCCCACGTACCAGCCCTGATTAAGTTATAAACTAAAAGCATATTCTGTAATTATCTTAACTTGTAACTACATCACCAAGCTCTGCTTCCAATCTGATGTCTCTTACTTTTAATTGTGTCTGTCCATGAGAATTGTGAGTCCCTACTAGGGAACGCTACTAATCCATTGTATATAATCACTTTGTTTTTATATATGTTTGCTAACTTCTGTGTAATCTATGTAAGTTTGTCTTTGTGGAGCTTTTCTCCCCAGGCCTCTGCCGAAAATGGACATGTATCTAGTTGGACTATCCCGGTAAACAAATGAAACTAAATAAATGAATATATACTGTGGACTTTTACTTCCTGATAAAAAAATACTATTTTGCTGGAGCAATTCTTTAAAATACTGTATATAGTTGTGTTTTAAAATGATGTGATCATCACAGATCTTACACTGGCCATGTATTAATTCATTATAATTTTATAAAATAATTGTAATATTCCTGAGATGATTTATGTTTTCAAGTTATGGTTTTCAGGTGTTACACAAAAAGATCCTGTTAATGTGCAGGTGTACCTGTATTGCATTATCACTGCACATGAATCAGTACAGAGCTCATATGGTGATAAATCAGATTAACCATGCTTCAAAAAGAAAAATGACACATTTACTGGGCAACACACTTTTGGATGCAGTGCTTATGCAAAATATTATATGTAAAAATGAAAGTGTAATTGTAAATGTAAGACGCGAGACAACAGAGAGCCAATCTAAAATAGATTTTAGCCCTACAATTAAGAATCCTGCTTAGACAGACATTAGGTTCATAAATTCGTTATTAGGCTGGTTTGTTAAAATAGCCCCTTCAGTCTATAAGCACCAGAAAATGTCATTTTCCATGAAGGTGTATAAGTCAAAACTGATTATTTAAATTTCTGGAAGTACAGAATTCATAGTCCCACCAAAATGGAAGCACACAGAGAACAGCCTAATAAGGAAAACAAAATCTGCATTTTTCTTTCCTCCTGTAACTGTTTTCTTCTTGGAAATTTGCTTTCTAGGAAATAATTTTTTTCAAAGCAATATTCAAAGAATTCCAAATTAATGCATTTTAGTAGATCCAAAAAGCATGCTAAGAAGAGAGGTACAACAGATGTTTGAATTATAGACAGAAATACTGATACTGACACTAAAGCTGGCCAGAAAAAAATAGTTTTACAAATGCAACATATGTTTTCTTTTATGTTATTTGGAATCAAGAGAGAGAGAAATGGGTGTATCAGAGAGAAACAGATTCTAATGTCAGTTAAGGACTGTTTGGCCTGACTAGTGTATCTGTTTTCTTACTTACTGGAGAAAGTCTAGAGTCTTTTAACGAGCAGCTTATTTTGCTCCCCCATAAGACCCACCCTTTTATGCCCCATGTCTTGCTGAACTCTGTCTCTGCTATTAACTAACTGCCTCTTTAGGACTCATATTCCAATCAGTGACCACTCTTTTTACAGGTTCATAGGTAATTACTAAGCTAGCTAACCTTGTGGGCCATTTTAAACCTAGCCAGTTTCTCTTTTGTTGCTTGAATTAACCTATCCCCTTTGATGTGAGATTGGCTTACTCATTCCATGGTTGATAATTATATATTATCCCTAGTGAGAGTAACCGTGATTATACCCAGTGGAGGCTGGTGACTTCAAATCAAAGGGGGGCTGCAGGAGACAGCTGAATGGTGGGGCCAACCAGAAAGGGGTGGAGCTATGCTAAAAACCACAAAAACTGGGACTTTAATTAAATACGCTGCCCTGGGTGCCAAACCGTCATTATGAGAGTCTAATCAAGACAGAATGAAGTGTAGAAGAAAAAAAATATTTCAATGCATTGGCTACATGACAGCTTATTTAATATCTAGATGGAAATAAAAAGGTTGTGAGGCATGAAAAATTAAATTACTTTTTAAATACATTACTGGAATGCCAGTCAAAATCAAGTATAAAAAACAAGCAGCACTCAACTCAAACCACTTCTCCTTGCACTGCAGTTCTAATTATAATTTATATTCAGCTTTATAAACGTACCAGGTAACATGATGAAAGTTGCAATCTCTGTGATACCCCCACTTATAAAAATGTTTCTTATCCAAAAAAGACCTGCTGCCTGACAACAGCTATCTACTTATTCCATGGGAAAAACATGATCAAAGTAAAAAATGAACAAGAAACAAGCTCAAGATAAATTGCTTAAAGGATTACTGCACAGGTTATGGACCACACATAATAGATTGCCATTCTGTTTAGTTTATGAGCAAAGCATGCAAGGATGACTGCAAGTCTCCAACAATTGTAATGAGCTTCTGAAAATACTGTAATCCTGTCCTTTATTACAAATACTGTCATACGCATTTCAATACCTAAGGCTTATACATTATTTAGTTATGTAAATACTCTCTGCATGGCAACAACAAAAAGGATTTCAATGTTGGTAATTCTTTAACAATATGCTTAGTAAAGCTTACTTGCATCTTACAGTCTCAGACAAGCTTACCTGATGGTCATTAAAGCTTTGCTACTTAAACACTGAGCAACATGCACTGCAACAACATGCATTTTCTGAATAAGAAGCATAAATCAACAGTATAAAAATATGACAGAAAACTAGAACATTCTGCAAAATCAAGGACAGATGAAAAGCCACTGTAGGACTTGAGTCTACCTTGGATGGGGGGGATACTCTGCACACTTACACTGCACAACTGCTCCTTGCCTTGCTTGGACACATCCAGAGTCACTACGTGGGGGAGTGGGGTTCAACAAGTATATCACAATTTGAAATGTCTCTGGCTGATGGAGATGGCCCTGACACATTCGTCATAGCTCTCAGCCTCAGAGCAACAAATATGGACAAAGCCATAAACAGAAGTGGGGAAAAGACCCAAAAATAAGGACAATTTTTAAATATTGCTCTTATAAACTTAGAAAGAAAATAGAATATTAGGTCTTGCATTGATATGAATTTTCTGAAGGGTATAAAATCTGAAACTCAAATGTCTGTCATTATTTTCTAACTTTAATCTTTAATGATTTGCCACTAATTTGCCAGAAAACCACAATTTTATGAAAAATGGACCAAAAATATGATGCAAAAATATAAAATAGCCACATAATACAGCAGGGAACCTGTCAAAGAAGGGACACTTTTTTAATATTAATACTGTTAACTTGAGCAGCTGACAAAATAAGAGAATCTACATGCATTTCTGAAATTAAAAGTAATCTATAACTCTGATCATTACAATTATTTATTAATTGTAAACTCTCCATGTTTCCTTCCAAATTTGCCATTTTGCGGATGGATTATTAGGGGGAGAACAACATTTTAAGCCAAAATCAGGGACAGTTGAGAGGTCTGGATATACCTAATTCTATAAAGTGATTTATTTGTGCGTACCTCTCAACCTCTTAATGAAGGGAATCTGGACAAGGCCAAATATATATGGGGATCATACAAACAATACTAAAAATTGCTCTTATATAAACTTAGTTGACAGAATAACAGGTCTTGCTTTAGCATGCATTTTTCTGAAGGGTATAAAGTCTGAAACTCAATGTCTGTCATTATTTAGTGACTTCATTCCTAAACGATTTGCTAAAAAAAACACAAATTTTATCAGGAACAAACCAAAAATAAGAAGCAAAAATCTATTCATTCTGCAAAAATCTGGACAGTTGAGAGGTATAGTTCAGGTGGGGCTTTCTGAGTTTGCTGCCCTTCCCTCCCTCACAAAATTATGGTTGAATGGGGGCCTCCCCCCTGCAGCTATTCCAATGTCCCATTATTTGGCTATTTTGCCCCATTTACCACAAACACTGTAACGTGCACACTGCTTTACTTCTACAATTATCTGGATTTCATTTAAAAGTTTTTTTTACATTTTACAGCACAAACACTAATAGACATCTGATAAACAAAGCAATGCAGTCTCACAATGAAAATAGACTTAACATTAAAACTTCTCTGCCCTTGAAACTGACATTCATTGAAACAGCATTGAAACCCACATTCAAAGAAAATACATCTGGCCAGTGGCAGATGAAAATTAACTTTGGGCTGTTTTCAAATCATAGGATCCTTGCACAGGAAACATACATATGTTCTTTGATACTCCTTCCTGATAGTATTAAATTATGTTCCTTGTACAATATTGTATTAAATTATATTCCTTGCATAATACAGTACAGTTGTTAGAGGGTGTTTTAAATTTGTTTTGAACGTTTTGCCAGTAAACAATGAAGCAAAATGCATGCACCAATAATGACAAAATTGCCCAATTCACAACTCACAACATTTCCATCATAAAAGTCTACCCAAACTTCTACATTCTACCAGTATCAGCAAATATGCACAATCTCGGCAGAAGTAATAGTCATCTAAATAATTCCACATTAAAGAGATCTGTAACTAATGAAGAGGATGCTGCTAGCAAACAACTTTATATTTCATTGTTTCATCTACAAATAAAGTGCCTGTTGCCCTTGAGGAATAAATTGCCTATGTTACATTAAAAAATGATAAGCTAGTAATATTGAAATAGGGAATGGATGGCAAAATGATAACAGGTTCATCATTACTAGGTATCTCCACCAAAGAGGACATTCTCAATACTGCAGCATCCACCCCCTTTAAAAGTACAACACAGTACAGTATCAGAAATGCATCTATATACTGTGGGAGTAGAATCCACAACCTTCTGCATCAAAAGCAAGTACACTATCTGTTGTGCTATTAACAATAAAAGGAAATTTAACATAAGCAGCACTAAACTTCTCTTCAAGCTCTCAGCTCCTTGTAAAATCCACTTGACACTCAACTGTATCTCTCAACTTTGAAGCACAAGAAATCTGGAAAAAGCCAAAATGTATGGGGGGGGGGGCCCAAAACTAGGGACACATTTTAAAGATTGCTTGTATAATCTTGGAAAGTTGCTAGAATAAAATGCTGTGTTACCACCATGCATTTAACTGCCAAGTCTTGGCCCCAGGACCCTGTGCACTACAGTTAGAGCAATATACCACTATGCTAAATCAGCTGTTTTGTGAAAGACAGGTACACTGAAACTTAAATGGCTATTATTTAGTGAATTCAGTTCTCACCATAGCTCTCAACCTCTTAGCACAACACACCTAGACAAAGCCAATAATAGGGGAATACAGCCTCCAAACATATTCAGTGAATTCAGTTCTCACCATAGCTCTCAACCTCTTAGCACAAAAAACCTGGACAAAGCCAATAATGGGGGAATACAGCCCCAAAAATAGGGACAATTTTCAAATATTGATCTCATAAACAGAAAATTGCTAGAATAAAAGGTTTTGTGTTACCATGTACTTTCTGAAGAATATGAAGTCTAAAATTCAAATACCTGTCATTATTTTATGAATTCAAAATCCAGAAAACCACAGATTTTATGAGGAACAGAACAAAAATATGAGGCAAAGATATCACAAGTGGTGGTGGGTAGGGAATTTAAGCTCTTGTTACCTGCTCCCAAGGTACAGGGTTTCAGTCTAGCCACCAGGTATTATTACCTGGGGCATTTTACACACACACACACACACACACACACACACACACACACACACACACACACACACACACACACACACACACACACACACATACTTTAGAGTTCAGTAAAATAAAAAGCCCCATTTCCAAGCCCTTCAGTCCCACAAAGTCTCCAGTACAAGTTTCAGTCCTTCCTGCAGCTTCGGAGTTAAGTAAAAAAGCCCTGTGAGAGCAAAGTCCTTCCCATTCTCCCAAGAGCTACCAGCCTGCAGCTGTTGCAGTCTGATACCCTTCAAGTCTATGCAGTTGTAAACTGCATAGACTTCTGGGATCTCTGTTGTCTGAATGCTGTCTGCCTAATCCTGACTGCTGGTAAACCAGTCCGGATGTTTGTGTGCATGTGTGGAGTTCTGGGAACACTACAAACATGAATGCATGGAGTTCCAGACTTGCTTTTAGTTTTTTTTTATTTTGTTTTTCTTTTCTTTTCTTTTTTCTTTTCATCTTATTTTCTTTTACAGCTGGAGGGGCTGCAGTCCTGCAGTCTAATAGCATGAGCCATGCCTGATTATACCACAGATAATTTGAGGGCACCCATTCATGGGATAAATCATTTAATAGCTGCCTCTATCCATTGGTAGGATACAGGGCAGTGAAGGAGTAAATTTTCTATCTCCCATCAACAGAACCAATCTGTGTTTGAATGTGGACAAGGATGAGCTTTGTTTTATGTGGACAGGAAGTCTGTTTCAGAGCAGTGGTGTCCGCTTTGAGATATACTTGTCCCTCCAAACTGCTCTGCTGATGTTGTAGAATAGGTGTAGATCCTTGGGCAAAATATTTCTGATGCCATTTGACTTGCTGATGTGCAGTAGGTCCATCAATATTGGATCAGAGGATGCCTTGCAAGCCAGACACAGGTCATATCTTGGAAATCTGTAGGATACCAAGTATAGTGACAGTGCTTTGAGTCGGCCCATGAAGGACATATTGTTTAGGCCTTGTATCCTTTTAGTAAGTTATCTCTGTGGGGGTTTCCAGTTGCTGCATGCGTCTCGACAGATACATGCCAAAGGAAAAATGATGCTCAATGATTGGCCTAATGAGGGCTGAGTATGGGAGGAGAATGACATCTCTAGATTTAGAAGCAAACTATTTTTTGTTTATAAGCTGTGACAGCAGACAGTTGAAAGTTAGGTCACTCTTCATATAAGTTCCCAAATCCATAATAAGTGGGTCAACTCTTTGGGGTGTATTGTTAATGTGGCAGTTTCCCAGGGTAGATGACTTCCCAAAGGATACAATAATGCATTTCTGACATGTAGTTTCAGTTTACGATTCTGGCACCAACTATTTGTTTGGGACAAACTTTCCTGAAGGATTGCTACATGATTTGTAGATTGAGTGACTGCTACTAGCCTGCAGTCATCTGCAAACTTAGTCTACTAGAGCCTTTTGGTATGGGCCTTTACTTTAGAGAATAGATGTCAAATGGGGGAGGTCCCAGCACCAAAGTCTGAGGACTCTACTGGAGAATGGTCTCTTTGTGAAGGTAGCTTCCCCTATTTTGATCTTCTGAGTTCTATCTGTGGCATTCCATTGGGTGATGTATGGGGATTGTGTCAAAGCTTTGGCCAAGTTGAGGTATGTAGTGTGTTTTGTTTTACCTTCATCCATTGCTTTGATGACCTTTCCAAAAAAGTCCATCTGCTGAGTACGTATTACCTGTCCTTGACAAGCCAAACTGATGGGTCCAGTGTCTGAAGGTTCCCTATGTCCTTATTGATTAGTTCCATGAAAGTCTTTCCATGGGTTTATATATCAGGTTGGTCAGACTTATGAGGCTGTAATTGCCTGTGTCAATAGAAGGTCCTTCTTTATGTAGTGAAATAACTGTAACTGCATTCCAGTCACTTGGTTGAAAATCTGGATGGAGGCAGAGGTTGAACAATGTTGTTGGGAGGTGCGGTGAAATCATCCTTCATGTAATATAAGATGCATCTAGTGATATTGTCAGGAGTTGTCGATGCAGTATAGTTAGCTTTTTTATAGTGCTTTTAGGACTTGATTTTTGTCTGGTAGCTGGAGGTGAACCAGTCTCAGGTATATCTTGTGGGATAGATGGAGGTAAGAGAGGGTTAAAGTTTGAGCTGAGTTTAACAGCCAGTAGGTTCATTTTATTTTCCACCTCAGTATAGATAAGTAACATTGTTTGCACTCAGCTCAATGCATTGTTGCATTGTGCTTCTGAGATTACAAACTTAACTGAAAATGGCCATGCAATTGTCTTTGGCTTATGTTGCTATTTTAACCTCATACTTGGTTTTGGTGAATTTTATTAAGCTCCTGAGTAGCTTATTTATTTCATTGATGAGGACTCTATCATTTCAGGAATTACACTTCCTACGTTTAGTCAAAATTCTCTTCCTTTTTTTTTGTAAAACTTGTTGATATTATGGTTCCACCATGGAGTTTTGTTTCTGGGGTTTGCCCTGTGCTTGTATAGCTTCACCTTTGCAGCTGCTTGCATGCTGGTATAGTATGGTGATGCACATTTCCAATCATTCAATAGAGCTAACTGGGTTTGGTGGGGATTTGAAGCTTGCCAATGTAGATAGTTTGTCATAGAGAAATTTCTAAAGGTATATTGGGTGTAAAGGGTCTCTGGTTTCAATTTTATTTCAAAGGACATGGCTTTATAAATCAGGCCTAACAACTGACGATGATTCGTAAGGGGTGGTGCAAGATGCCCCCATATTTGTAAGGGCAAGATCCAAGATATCGTTCCCCTAGTGGATACTCTGATTAATTGTTTCTGGGTATTTATATTGACAAAGTCCAGGAATCTCTCTGCTTGTGCACTAGTGGTGGTGTTGGTTTCCCTTTCTATAACTGGATAGTTTAGATCACCTAGAAAAATGGTATTGGGTTTAATACTGAGTAATTCCATTTCCCGTCATAGCTCTCAACCACTCAGGAATAAATCTCAACAGAATCGGGGACAAATCCAGAAATAATCAAGGACAATCAGGCCACTTTTAAAATATTATTACTGTCAACTTGATATATTGACAGAGTAAGAGAATTTGGATTAATATACATTTTCTGAAGTAAGAGAAGTTTATAACTCTAATTATTTTCATCATTTATTAAGTGTAATTCACCATATTTCTCCAAATGTCACAGTTTTTTTGAGAAATTAAGAGGGATAGTGATAAAGATTGAGACAAAATCAGGAATGTTCCTGAAAATCAGGGACAGTTAAGAGGTATGGTTCCTGTAGATAGGCACTGTGGTTTATTTGGGTCATATATGGAGTTCTCTAGCTAGCTAATATGTGATGTGTGACCTTTCCAATGGTGATTTGGATACGAAGAAGCTCTAGTTCATCACACTGCTTAAACGGCCTTGATGTGTGTCTCTTCTGGATGAAGACTGAGACACTTCTACCTTTTTTCCCATCCTGTGCATTAGCTGGTCTAAGCATGTGGAAGGCATTATAGTGCTATACAGCTGGAGTGCTATCCATTTTAAACCATGTCTCAGTCACTACACATGATGTTCTCCAGGGTGAAAAGGGTTTGTATGAAGTGGAGTTTCTTGTTTAGGTTCCTAGCATTGATCAGTAACACTTTCATATTTTTGTTAACTTGCATCGTTATGTTGTTAGATTTATCAGACTGACATTGCCAAAAACAGCACTATGGGGGTGGACAATGTCTTTCCAGTAATCAGAACCATAGAGGGGACAGATGTAAGCCATCCCTGGTGAAGCAATGTGGTCTGTTGGTCATATTCTCCCAGGCTTACAAATACTGGACCCCGTTAGAATGACACCAGAACTAAGTCAATTACTGAAGTAACTTATTCTTGATCATATTGCTGCATCATCCTTGGAGAAGGTAGAATGTTGCTCAGTCCTAGACTTATACCTGCCTGGGGCACATTGTCAGAAAGCTCCATCATGCCTCTATTTATATGGCCCAGGAAGGTACATCTCAAGTCACTGACACCCTCATGCACTATGACAGAGTTAAACTGGTAGTTGTTGTTAAATGACTTGAGTGCATGTATGATCTGATGGATCCTGGCACCAGAGAAGCAACTAGCCATCATTCTTTCCTTGCTCATCTTAGTAAGAGGTACATCTATGAAGTCACCTGTAGCAAGAATGCTTGTTTGACTAGATTCCTGCATTATGGGCTCAGTAACTGCGACTTTAGGACACCTTGTGCTATTTGAGGCGGTAGGCTTAACTTGTAGAGTGTGCTTTGTGCCTCTGTTGCACTTTGGAGGTCTTTGAGGTTTAAGCAAGTTATTCTTTAGAACCTCAGCATATGATGGATTGTATGGATTGTGATGTAATTTGGCGAGGTGTGGTATATGACGTACTACTGATGATTTTGATGTCTGAATTTGAGCTTTTTGCCTCCAGGGATATTAAATACGCACATCTTTCAGACTGTGTTATGCTGTTTAAGTAACGGATGACATCGGGCAATATAACATAGTTCTTACATTGTCTCAAGATACCTATCTCAATCAGGCTGGCAAAAGAAGTTGTGGAGAATTGCTGGTCTACTCTTTTGATAAGAATGATTCAGGAGGGCAGAAGTGATTATAACTGCTTGGAGTTTGGTTTGTTTAGGATAATGTTTGGGTGGCTTACTATTAAGGCATGGGGAAATGCCTAGATATCTGGTTCAGGGTGTACTGCAGTTGAAGATGTGTTTATTTGACCTTGATGTGGGTTATCTGAATGTCAGATCTGGATTTCTAAGGTTGTATAGATTTTGCAGGTCTTTTATTGGGAAAAAAACTCTTGCACAGACAACCCACTATAGGGCAATTCCACAGTTGCAGTGGTGCTGAGCTTTTAACCTTCCCTGTTTGATGAAAAGGTTGTTTCCCCACAGTTCAGGGCTTTCTATACTTCTCTGAGTCTTGAATAAAAGACCCTGGATGGGCACATCTCTGATCATATTATACCAGATGGGATAGAGAGAGATCCAATCAAATCAAGCCAAATAAAACTTTTTTTTTATTTCTCTTCAGTTGTCTTCCTTATCTTAAGATTATATCAATTTATAGGCTCATATTTCATAGGTGTTTACTAGGCTAATGTCCAGAAGGGCCTTTTTAAGCATAGCCATACTTTCCAAATCTGGTACCCTTGATAAGTGTAAGCAGGAGCTTGGGAGAAAAACATTTACAAGCAAGGGACTGGGAGATGAACCATTTACAGGTTGCATGTGTCCATTAGAGACATAGGTGCCAAGCCAGGTGTGAATTTCCTGTTAGAGAAAAAGTAAATATATACCATGGCTAAAAGTCGGTTCGACATAAAAACAATGTGTCAAAGGATAAAAAGAACCGACTAACAAAGCTGTCCGACAAGCATTTTATTGATAAGGGCTTTCAGGTTTGAAGCCCTTCATCAGATCATAAAAATAAGTTAACATCATAAGTATAAATACCATGAGTCACTTCAAAGGCAACCAATCATAGTAAAACATCAATAAAACAATGAAAACATGCATAAAGTGTCAATGTAGCAATCTCCTAGCTTTTAGAACTGGTTTTAAAGGGACTGTGTTATTAAGTCCACACTCCCTATTTGTTTGTAACTTAACAATCCATCCAGTTTCAGCAACCTCCACTGCACTTCTAAAGTCACTACCTCTCAAACCTTCCTCAGTTAATTGCAAGACTAAAAATCTAAAAGAATGTGTAAAAAAAAGCAGTTACATGTTTAGATAAAGCATTATTAGCATTAGCATTACTTATATCTTGAAGGTGCTCTAAAATGCTCTCCTTCAAAGAGTGGTTAGTCTTGCCAACATAAAAGTGAGTGAAAACATTGCAGATAGCTAAATACAGTACATTAGTGCTCTTGCAGTCAGCATAGAGTCTAGGTAAATATTTCCTGATAGTCATAGGATGAATAAAGATATTCTTTGAGAAAATCACACTAAATGCATTACACATTTGGCAAGGAAAAGCCCCAGTTCTCTTAGATCCCCTTAGTCTTCCTGCACATCTGGGACCATAACAAAGTTGTCTTTTCAGAGAAAGTGCATTCTAAAACAAAAACTGGGCTGCTCTCTAATGATCTTTCTAATGTCATTAGCTTTCAAAATGGACCAATTCTTCTTAATACCTTGACAAACAAATTTAACATCACTAGAACATGCTAAAATAATCTTAGGTTGAAAATCAGTAGCTGAATGTTGGAGTAAGGGATGACAAATATCAGGATCCCTCTGAGAGAAATAAAGTTTTGGCCTGGTCTTCCTAAAATCTTGAACCTTTATCGTTTGTGCACAAATTTCACCAGTGCCATAACCTCTCTCAACAAATCTTCTACTCATTGCTTCTAATGCACTTTCAGCTTGCTTTTCTTCTGTATACAAGCAGGAGACTCTCATATATTGTTCCTTCAGGACATTTCTAAAGACATGTCCAGAGTGCATGCTGCTGTGATGTAAACTACTTTTCCTCCAACAATCTTTTTTAAAATGGAAAGTATTAAGCTGACCATCACTGCCCTTAAACACTTGAACATCAAGAAAATAAATCAATAACATCAGGTGAATAGTTAGATGTAAACCTTAGGAATGATGTGCTGCTATTCAGATAGAAGACAAAGTCATTCAAAATTTCAAAGGGGCCATCCCAGAGCAAAATGTCATAAAACAAAATGAGCATACTACTTCAGATTCCAAGAAAAAGCACTGGCCCAAAACACATAATCAGCTTCCCAATTAGCCATGACCATATTTGCATAGCTATTTGCGCACTCCGTTCCCATAGTAACACCCAATCTTTGAAGAAAAAAGGCAACTTCAAAAATAAATACATTATTCGTAAGCACAATCTCCAGAAATCTACAAATAAGATTAATCATATCATGGTTATAGTCATTATTACAATTCAAGAATAATCTTAATGCTTCAATCCCTGCATCATTAGGGGTCATGGTGAATAATGTCTGGACATCTAACATGACCATCAAACATTGTGATACAAAATCAGAGCATGTCACACAATCAAAAAGGCCTCATAGAAAATGTTCAGTGTCCCTAAGGACA
The DNA here is from genome assembly GCF_019279795.1 of Protopterus annectens. NCBI lineage: Eukaryota > Metazoa > Chordata > Ceratodontiformes > Protopteridae > Protopterus > Protopterus annectens. The sequence goes on along the minus strand of NC_056750.1, from coordinate 279,718,986 downwards.
GTAGGGACCTTATCTAAAGCCGGTCTCAACTTACTCTGTACATAGGCAGACAAGGGTTCCATTAATCAGGCCCTACCAGAAGCAATGGGTCTTTGTGTGGTTTCACAGGGTCCTTGTGGACTTTCAGCAGACCATGTGTGGTAGGGGCAATTGGATCTTGGACCAAAAGAAAATCATACAAATCTTGTGTCAAAAGTCTAGTCATTAAGAGATTCTATAAATCCACAAGCACTGTTCATATTAATTTATTAACTTCTACTTTAATAATCTCAACATAAGTATCAGTATCTGATAATAAAGTATGCATACTCTCAAGATAAGCTGCTTTTCCCATCACAACAACAGCTCCCACCTTGTCTGCTGGCCTAATTTGAATATAAGAATTGTTCTTCAATTCAGATAAGACCATAGGTTCATCTCTACTTAGATTATAAACCCTCTAGCTAGGGTCAAACAAAAAAACAAAAAAAAACTTCTCCAAAGCTGATTGCAACCTCCTGAAGGATGGTATAAACAGCTTCACAGCCCCCTCCCCCTCTGTTGGAACTGGCACCAATTTCCATATCTACACCAAAGTACTATACAAGCACTTATTTCGATGCATGGAATCAGGAATACCTGACAGGACAAAATCATCCTCCGCAAGGAAGAGTAAACCTGTCTAGTGGACATCTGCAATAAATAAACTATATAACAAAAGGATAAAAATTGCTGTCCAGGACCAAGAAGGAGCAGGTGCCCAACTGGAAGCAATCTCTCCTTAGCCTGAACAAGCAAATAAGAGCACTAGTGAAATCCTCTAAAGCCAACTTTAAGTCCAAATTGGCCACATCTACAAGACACAATCATAAGGCCTTCCTCACATATGCCCACAATCTCAAAGGAAGCACCCAGATCTGTTCAGAACTGGTGGTCAAGGACAACACATACAGAAATGCTGTAGATATAGCCAATTTACTGGCTGACCGATTTAGTGAAAACTTCACCCTTCTGCCCCCCCCCCCATCAGTAAATCAGGACATCCCCAGTACCTGCTCCCGTCCCCTTATCTCTAGGGAACAGGTCATCACTGCCCTCTCAAAGGCAAAAAATACAGCCTCCATGGGACCGGACAACATCCCACTCTGCATCCTACATGAACTCAGGCATAAGCTTTTGCAGCACCATTAGGCATCCAATTCAACCAAAGCCTGAGAACCATCTTTGTCCCAGCCAAGTGGAGGACAGCCATAGATTATCATGGACCTCATTAACAGGAACATTGGCAACCTCCAAACACTCGACCCCACACAGTGTGGCTTTGTCAATGGGAGGTCATGTCTGTTAAATCTGGTCAACTTCTTTGAGACAGTCACCAAAGCCATGAATGAGGGGAAGATGGTGCACACCACCTACCTTGGCCTGGCCAAGGCCTTCGACACTATTCCCCACTCAGGCATAGTAGACAAACTCTCTCAACTAGGTATCAGTCCATATGTTATAAGATGAGTAGCAAACTGGCTCACTGATAGAACCCATCTATTCAAAATTGGGGAAGCCACTCTAAGCAGTAAACCCATAATGAGTGGCATACTCCAGGGATCAGTCTTGGGGCCTCTGTTATTCAGGATATACTTCTCTGAAGTGCAGGCCTAAGCCAGTGGGCTGTGGCTGACCAAGTCTGCAGATGACTGCAAGCTGGGTGCGGTCATCAATTCCCTAAGTGATGTGGACATCCTCCAAGGGGGTCTCACCCAAACAAATGACTGGTGTCAGAAACATGACCTCAAGCTGAATGCCAAAAAACTCATCAACATGGGAGAATGACATCCCCACATATTATCACATTAACAACAATGTCCTAAGCATGCAATCAGTCATGAGGGATTTGGGCACCCAGGTTGATAGCAACCTGACTTCTGACCACCATGTTGCTTCCATTGTACGGAAAGCTTTCTATATGGTGCACCTTATAAGTAAAGGTATCTCATCCAGGGGCAAGGAGGTCATAACATCCCTGTAGTCTTCCCTTATAAGGCCAATTATTGAGTACAACTCCCCCTTTGGCAAGCACCTTGCAAAACACATGCAGCAGCTGGAGAGACCACAGAGGTTCCTCACCAGAAGAATCTAGGGCCTCAAACATCTACCCTACACAGATAGACTAAAAGCCCTGTCCCTCTATTCAGTTTCATACATACTCCTCAGAGGTGACCTCTGTTTGGCATACAAAGCAATCTCAGACCCTGTCTTGCTAAGACTGCTACACATCCACAAGTCAAGCTCCACTCAAGTAACCTGCATGCATGACCTCAACCTGGTCTGTGACATCAATAGGATTTGTTGGCGGGACAGATTTGTGTCCCAGAGACTCCACCATCTGTGGAATAGACTCCCTCTCCACTTCAAGCAGAGTGCCTTATTATCCATTTTCAAGTGCAACCTGGATCACTGAATGGAAAACAGAAAATACACCCCTGGGATTCCACCTGTGTCCCTGCTGGACAGGGGCTTTGGGTTGCTGACTTGTCTAAACATGGGCTAAACTCTTGGCTAGGCTTATAAGGGCCTCAGGGCCAATAGCGTAGTAACTTCCTATGATCCTATTGGGAGTGTGAATTATTTAAACTTTCAAAGATATCAGCTTCACAAACCTCCAGGAAAACTTCTATAAGTGGTTGGGAAGGAGTTTTAAAGTGCTCGGGTTCCTCATAGCAGGCATTGTACTTGAAACAGGGAACATCAATTTCCTGTTCCCCATCCAATTGTCCAAGTTACACTTGAATTTGGTTGGGAGGAACTCTGCTCCACATGGATGGGGAGCCTGTTCCAAAGAAGAGGTAGTCTCTAGGATACATACCTGTCTGTTCAGCAGGTCCTATTTATATCACAAACAAGGTTTAAAACTATTCTCATTGAAACCTGAGTAATGTCAGTAGGACACAGACACGTTCTTCTGACTATGCATATACATGCACAAGTTGATTATAGTGACATTAGAACCCCCTACCTAATTAGTTAGACAAGTTAGAGAACACAGTACTTAATGCAAGCATCATGGTACAAGTCTAAAATGAATCAGACAGCAAATCATTCATAGGCTTATGACTCCAAGGGACCTTTTTGAGTTTAGCCATGTCTTCCAAGGTGAGAATCAAACCGTGTGCCTTATGCCTGTGAGGTAAATACTTTAACCATTATGTCAATCCCCATTTATTGTCATAAATTCCTCTCAGTACAGTAGTCTGGAAAGTGGAATGCATTTGAATTTTGTGGATTTCCTGGAAGCGCTTAAAGGTTCCAGTGTTGTCTCCCCCACCTCTAAGTGATTAGTTCATGAGTGTGTATATTAAGGTTGTTTATCTTCTTTCAGTAAGTGGGTCTGACTCTGGCTCTGGCTTGGTGTGGCAATCTTATGTTTGGCAGGCAGCTGGTGCAAAATTTGCAAAAGGAAAAAAAGGCATATCTATAGAACTGTGTTTAAGTTCATCTTGGATCGAGGGCTTATAAAATATCCTTAGATCTCCTAACATTAATTAATCATGTCCAGATCTTTTAACAGGTAGGATGCTTCCTGAAAAGAAGTGAAGCATTCATATCATTCTTATAATGGCCTGCATCTTTTCATGAAACAAGGAAAAGACAGGCTAAGTTGTATTCGTAAACAGCACTCGCATGCAGAAGCTGTACACCAACCTGTAAGCACATGTAATAACACCTGACACAGACATAATAACGCCTCATTTTCTTGTTTTTGCAAACTTGTTATCTGTCTTAAGGTCAGTTGATCGGCACCTGCTCATTCTACAAGTTGCTACATAATTGTCTGATCAGCTTAGCCCTAGCCACCACACGCACTGGAATTTTGCCACCATGCTAGACTGAAATCAAAAGATGCAAAGATTCAAAGAAACTTTATTGTCATTTAGGAAACATAAGTGCTACCTAAATAAAAGTTCGACTGTCAGCTCTTTTACAGGAAAAAACACACACAAAAAGACAAGACATGGTAAGTATGAAAGAAAAAAAACACTATTTATGTGCAATGGACAACACTGAATATTAGATTATTAACACATGAAAAGAAAAGTATATTATACACAGAGGTGAGATTGGGTGATATTGCACATATGGAAGTGATAGGAATTGCGCTTGAATGAGAATATATTAACTTAATACGCAATAAATAAATAGAATTACTGTATAAAAGACAAGGGAAAAGAATGAGAGTGTAAAAGAATGAGAGTGTAACAATCTATTAGAGTTTTGATACATTCAGATTTATGTCTGCATTAATGAATCTTACTGCAGTAAGATAAAAAGTATTAATGAATTTGGAGGTCCTGCAGCGGATACAATGTAACCTTTTACCAGATGCAAGTTTAGTGAGCCAACCTTATGCTGGATGAGAAGTGTCACTCAGTATTTTGCAGGACCTCTTTTTATATCTCATTTTAAAGAACTCCTGTAAGGTAGGAAGACTAGTGCCTGCAATCTTTACTGCATGACATACATTTGGGTTTCAGACTTTACATTCTTCAGAAAATTAATGTTAACACAAATCCTATTATTCTAGTAACGTTTTATGTTTATGAGAGCAATTTTTAAAATGTGACTATTTTTGGGAAATTGTCCCCCAATATTTTAGGCTCTGTCCAGATTTCTTGGTCTAAGAGGTCAAGAGGTACTGGTACCATGATTAAAGTGTAGCTATATTAAATGGCCAATATGCAATAAAACTATAATAGCTGTGAAGAACTGTTTTTATACATTTTCAATATCTTTTTAAAAAGACAAATGGAAAATACTACATTTTACTGCTGTTTCAGTGCATATATTAATGTAACCTTACGGATTTAAGTTTTATTATCTATTTGAAATGTGTTCAGCAAGAATGATGCTTTATGAAATGCATATATATATATATATATATATATATATATATATATATATATGCCTATATCTGTACCTACCTGTTTACATGCATTTACACAAACACACACACACACACACACACACACACACACACACACACACACACACACACACACACACACACACACACACACACACTACAGTTCTCAAGTAGTTGTGTGGCTGGGGAGTTAGTATATATAATTAAGGGGGCATGGGGGTGCAGGGGGGCTGGCCCCCCTGCAAAAACACTATTTTATGTTGTATTTCCTTATGTTGATTTTTTCAATGATTTGTGAATCAGTGAAATAGGTTTCAGTCATCTGGGTTTTCAGTGAAGTGAGTTTTACTCAAGTGGGTTTTCAGTTAATTGCTTTTCAGTCAAATTCTTTAAAACATTTGATTTTTTCAGTCAAGTACTGTTCAATGAAATGATAGTAAACCATATAATATTATCTATGAGTTTGTTATTCTCCCTAAAGATCTGCATCCAATATCCCACTCTTTCCATAGTTCTTGAATTTCCCCCCATTTCATCATCATCCTTTTCCACTTTGATTTGTAGCTTTCTGCTTGTGTTATGTATATGAGCCTTGACGCTGACGGTGTAGCTCTAAATTATTCATTCAAATCAGGTAATCCTAAACAAACTTGTTCTGTGGGAAGGATCAACTTATCCCACTTGACCCTTGCCCTCTTCATCTACCAGATACATTCCTTCAAATGTAATTATTGCCACTACTTCTCCTCTGTTTGATAAAAATATTCCTGACCTGTATATAAAACTAAACAGACTAAAATGTTTTGACTGCTTGTAGCTTGCTATCCATATCCATAAACATTAGCTTCTAGTTTCTCAGTTTTTATATTATCTTTTGTTTTATCTCTTCCCACATATCCTACACAACCCCTGCCACCAAAACCATCCTCCCAATACACACACTCCATTACCAAGCACCTAACACTCAAAAATAAAATATCCCTAAGATACCATAAGCAATTTACTATGTATATAAAACATATCCTAAATACCCTCTATAAATTAGCCCTAGCTGGAGACATCCATCCAAACCCTGGTCCTCCCAAATCCAACCCAACCACAAACCCTAGTCCAAGCAACCCCCCCCACAACTCAACTCCTAGCCAACAAGAAAACAACAGACCTACTTATAATGTCCCTAAACATCAGAAGCATATGCAGCAAAATCCAAGAACTACACACCAGCATAAGCATATATTCCCCAGATATTCTCTTCCTAACTGAAACCTGGCTCAAACCTCACATCAAAAGTGTGGAAATACTTCCACCTGAATATAACATCCTTCGCATAGACAGATTGTCCAAAAAAGGGGATGGTGTAGCATTGATATCTAAACACCACCTCAATATTCAACTCCTGAACTCATCTGCCCCTCACCACAACAATGAAGAAATCCTTTATGGCAATCTCAAACTAAACCCAAACAAAACAATCAATATCATAGGATGCTATTTCCCACCAGGGCAAAATATCACAACCCTAGAAAATCTCCTGAGCTGGGCTACTCTGTCTCTACCCCAGGAAACCATCATTCTCGGTGACTTTAACATCAACTGGCTATCCTGTAAAAACAGTCTCCCAGCCATTCACCTTAATCTCCATGGGTTCACTCAACTCATTCAATCACCTACCTGAATCAATAAAAACCCTAATAATCATACCTTACTTGACTGGATCCTAGTCAACAAAGCCCCTCACTCTTACCTAGCAGGCTGCTTACCTGACAGTCTTAGTGACCACTCCCCCACTTTCCTAATTCAGCATCACACAAGCAGTCTGAAGCCCATTATCCACAGGCAAATACGGAACAAGTCCAACTTCAGCCCCAACTGCTTCATCTCCTCCCTGGAAAAAATGAACTGCTCACCACTAAAATACCTCAACCTAGATGAGGCTATCCACTTCTTCAACAGTACCTTCCTCTCCATCCTAAACACCCATGCTCCTGTAAGAAATGCCAAAGTCAGATCCAGGCATGCCCCATGGTTACAAATGACCACCAGAACCCTAATGAAATCCAGAGATAAGGCCTGGGAGCACTGGCGACTAACAAAAAATAACGCAGATAGGTAAGCATTCCTTGAATTGCACAATAAAGCCAAAAAAGCATATAAAATTAGACAAATCCCTCTACTATAAATCCACCCTAAATTCTACCAATCACAACCCTAAGCAATTCTGGTCCACTATTAACAATATCCTCTACCCAGGGAAGGTTGATACCCCCCAGCCGTACATTCCCTCTCCTCCAGCAGTATTGCTGAATCCTTCAACAAACATTTCACTGAAACTATAACATCTCTAAACAAACAACACTTCCCTACAACAGCCCCCCAAACTCCTAACCCTAAACCCCACTCCTCTTTTCTTCTTCACCTCAGTACCTACCTCCAACATAAAAAGACTATTGTCAAAACTTAAACCCACCAAACTCGCAGCTGACAACCTCCCCTCTGAATACTTGAAAATTGCATCTGATACACTAGCCTACCCAATTTCAATTCTAATCAACTGTTTCATAACAGAAGGCTATGTTCCCTCGATATGGAAAATATCCCACATAATTTCCCTCCACAAAGGCACCCCCTACTGACCTCTCCAATTATCGCCCCACTGCTATCCTCTCCCCTCTCTCCAAGATACTTGAAAAATTTATCAACACCCAGGTCTCCAACTACCTCCTAGCTAATAATCGCCTCTCCAAAACCCAACATGGTTTCAGGCCATAACACAGCACTACCTCTGCTCTGCTCTCCTTCACCAACACTATACTTCATCACAAAAACAATAGCCTCTTCTTTACTACTGTATTTCTAGATCTCTCAAAGGCCTTTGACATGGTATCTCATGAGCTACTATTCTCTACTCTACCCAACCTCTCCTTCTCACAACCAGCCTGCAACTGGTTCCACAGCTATCTATATGGATGCCAGCAATCAGTAATCTGGGACAATAACACATCACCTCGCCTCCCAGTTACTCTCGGAGTTCCCCAAGGGTCTATCCTTGGCTCTCTGCTATTCTCACTTTTCACTAACAACCTACATACTGCCACCACACAAGCATCTCTTATACAGTACGGAGATGACTCTACTCTCATCTGCTCTGCCCCCACTCTACCAGAACTACAACAAATCACACAGGAATCATTCTCTTCTGCAGAAAGCTGGCTATCCAATGCTCAGCTCCTACTCAACCCAAGTAAGACAAAACTTCTCTTGTTCCAACCTTCCAAAGCCACCCAAAACACCCACCACTTCAACATTCTTGCCAAAGACAATACCATCATCTGTCCATCAGAACACACAAAATTACTTGGTGTGGAAATAGACAACAAAATTAGATTTGACACCCACATATCTCTCACAATATAAAAGTTCACAAGAAACTTGGTGCATTATATCGAAACCGCCAATTCCTAACCAAGGCGGCTAGAATCTCCATAGCCAATTCCCAGCTAATATCCACCCTACTCTATGCATCCTCCATACTTACCAACCTTAAACAGACAGACCTACACAAGCTGCATGCTTGTTACAACAAAATTGCTAAATTTGCCACTGGAACCTCCTACCGCAGCCATCATTGTATCTCCCTTAAAGACTAGAACTCCCACAACTCCTTCACTTTAATCAACTCACCCTTGCTCATACACTTATTAACCAGCCCCTTAACATTCCTTCCCTTCAAACCCTTCTCCAACCCTATCAGCCCACTAGGCCCCTAAGATCAAGCAACAAAAATCAACATACTGTTATCAAACCCAGAAACTCAGCAGGAGAAGCCATATTTTCATGTACCATATCTAAACTTTGGAACAATCTTCCACCCTCTATAACTACTGTACCTTCCAGCAGCCTTTTCAAGACTGCACTCAAATTCCACTTAAATTTGCACTGGCTTTGTCCTTGTTCTAATCCAGACTAACACCCCCACCATTACCCCTCCACCTAGACTCTTAACCCAACTATACTACCGCCACTACTAACCACAGTCAGAAATAGCTAGTTGTCTTTACATACTTTAACATCTTGTCTGACAACTTTGTTACTAATATTATAAATGACAAGAAACTATCTTAACTTGCAACATTTTCTGTATATACTGTTGATGATCAATATCTTGTTATTGTATTAAAGCCAACAACCTGTAATGTTTACTATTGCTGCAACTTTGTATCTCTATCATGTACATGATGTGGAGCTTTTCTCCCCGGGCATCTGTTGAAAAAGGACCTGCATCCAGTCAGAATTTCCCGGTAAACAAATGTAAAATAAATAAATAAACACAGAATCCTTTTTAATCCATACTCATACCTCCATAAGTATGGGTGTTACTGGACCAATTAAAGTGCTGGTACGTAGTTTACAGCTATAGCCTTTGTTTTATATTCATTAATTTTATTTCCTGAAAAGACGTGAAAGTGTCTCAAGATGTTCCACAACACTGGTATGTTCTTTTCTGTTATTATCAGGTAAAAATAATATCATCTGCATATGAAGCCAACTTTTCTTGATTCCAACACCAGGCATAGCACAAACTGCAAAAGTCAAAACAACAAGTCATATATAGAAAAAATGTATCTAATTTAAATTAGTTCAACCCCATAGATTTCAATTGTAAAATACAATTGATAGAAATCAACCCAAATGTAGCTATATACTTAAGTGTAGAGTTGATTTATAAGATGGTGGTAGTAGTATTATTATATGTTGTTCTAAATTATATCTTTCTATGTATGTGATGTTTTTTTTGTCTGTCCAGTGATGAGTTGATTGCATGGAATCTCATTTAATCTACACTTGTGTAGATCTAAATGACAATAAAGTTACTTCTGACTTTTTATACCATTACATTTGTGCTGTTGTAGCAAAGATACTATTTGTAAATGTGTCAAGTTTTAAGCTTGTTTTCAATCTGGCAAGAATAAAGAAGTGATTCTGAAACCAGCAGTGTTTGTTTTTTATTCCATGACTGAGGAGCACCACTGGATATGGAGTGTATAAAAAGTAGAAATATCTTCAATATGGCAATGTGCCCCCCCCCCGAGCCTCTACAGGTATGGTAAGTGGCCTCCGAACTCAAAATGTTTAACACTCCTGCTTTATAATCTTGCATTTATTTACTAATTTCAGTGTTGCTGATTTTCTTCCTGTTCATCTCCATCTTCCAAAGACAGACTCCAGTTGAAGTCCGAGGTACTCATGATTCTTCCAGTCGACTCCATGATTTTTTCTGTCTCTCAAGCATTTTTCTTTGCAACAATGGAAAAGGTTTCACTGGCAAAGTCTCTCTATAAGCTTTATTATCAGAAGAAAGAAAAGCAGTCTCCTGTTTGATGGCTGACTTTCTGTAGGACAACATTTTGTATTTCCTCCTTAGCCTGTTCTGCATAAAAATGGCTTTGATTCTCCAGGTAAAAAATTTCTCAAGAAAGCTGGATATAGCAAATTGAATCTCACACCTGCCTTTCTACATTCCATGATTGCTGGGATAAATTTGGTTCTTTTCTACCTGGTGTATATTGAATAATCATTTCCAACAAAAACTCATCTGTATCCAGTTTTTAATACTTTGCCCTTCTGCCACAGTTTTGTCAGGATCAACTCTTTCTGTTGGTATGATTGCATCTTTACTAATACAGGTCTTGGCTGCTTTCTCATAGCCAAATTTGGAGTGCACACACAATGTGCCCTTTCAATTAACAACTCCTGCTGTGGAATACCAGTCCAGTTGCTTGTTTGTGCGTTCATAAAATTAATACAGTCTCTACCTTCGGGTTTCTCTGGTACAGCAGAAAATTACACATTTTCCCTCTGTACTCTGTCCTCTAACTCAGCCATTGTTTGAAACATATTTTCTTGAGCAATCTCATACTCAGACATCCTTTTCTTCAGTTCTGATTTTTTGCAGGTTTATTAGTTCATCTGAATAGTTGTTTAAAGCTTCTTCAGATTTTTCCAGCCTTTTGTTATTTGAGTTGATATACCCCTTCAATGTTTTGTTTATTTTAATCATGTCTGAGCACATTTGATTTATTTTTTCCTCTAGATTACTGGAAGCCATGTCTTGCACCAAAGCTGGAGCATGAACTGCTTTTTTGCCAAACAGCTGCAGGATTCTTCCCAGTCAGTTTTTTCTCTTCATGTTTTCTAGTTGGTTTTCTTTCTGACACTCTAAGTTTCTTCTTTGCTGACATTCAGGCAGTGTCCTTACTAGCCAGTAACTGAATTTACTAAAACTGGCAAAGCTACTGGCCCTTATTTCTCAGTTTCTGTTTTCACACTGGGAAAGATTAATTTAAGCTGTTGATCAGTATGCAGCCATCTTGGAAGTCAAGGGGTGCCTTTATTTTGAGAATGCAAGACTAGGTCCAGATGTCACAGACCCTGGAGTTAGAAATAAGTTTAAGCCAGACATGAAAGATACATGGGTATGAAATGAGTGATCTACATATATTATTATTTTATAACCTCAACGATTGAAGTTCCTTAAAAAATGAAACCAAAATACAAGAGATATCTAACAAGTTCTGAGGCACACAGATAGTTCAGAATCTTGATGCAAAAAAAACTATAAGTGTGGACAGCCCACTCAGTGTGAGAATCCATATTGTACAGCAACTCCTGAAAATAAGATGCTAAAAGAAAGCATGGAAGGGTTTAACTAACCTATGTAGTCAATGCAAAATCACAGTATTGCATTTATTATTTAAAATAGCTGTAATGGCATATGAAAACTTATATACTTCTGGTTATCTTTGCATGTAGTATGTTCAAGAAATCCAGCTGCTCTGGTTTATGCAGCCCTTGGAATTATTGAATGAGCATTATCCTGTATCTTCTCCTCAGATTAGAAGTAGGAGGTCCATTAATAAATCTGAAGTCTTTACAGTGAAATGACATGATTGATGGGTGTCTGTTAAATGCTGTTGGTGACCCAGATTCATATCTCTGTTTGGGTGCATGTTCAAAGGTGAATACTAGGTTAATTGCACTGAAGGTTCATTTTAAGCCTAGGCAATGGCTTGAGGTCAGAATCAAACCCTATACTTAGTGTCTATGAGGTGAAGACATTAACCATTATGCCAAACCCTCCTCCCTAAAAAACTTTCCTCCCAGGCACAAATCCAGAACAACTGCACTGTAATCCAAGCCCTTACCACCAGGCCACCAATTAATAATTTAGGGTATGTAGGGTGAACAGCTAGAAAGGGAGCAGAAGGAGGAGTGTATTCCACCACTGCAGTGACCAGTAGGGATTTTGCAGAAATCTGTTATATTCAGTTGCTTCAATTGGCCTTGTTGTTTCAGTCTGTGAAGGAACATATATATGACGCCTTGAGTCTTTGGAGCAGATCCACTGGTAGGGGTAGACCACTGAGTATGGCTTGTAGAACACCATTTCCCACAGTTTGATGGTGGTTGATCTTCCTGCCCTCACCCCTTGAATGTGAATAAATAAATGAATGAATAGACTGCAAAGGGCAGTTGTGTGGGCCTTGGTTATCCAAGGTAGTTTGACTGGAACAAGCAGAGCTCAAAATAAAATAAGTAAAATAAGATTTAAAAAGAAACAGCAGTGTTTGGTGGGTTGGGAGCCTAGAATGGAATCTGCAAAATAAACTTGGTTTTAGAAATGGAAAATAGGAAAACAGACTAACATCCAGTCTCTGTTTACTACAAGTGTGCCATCATTTTACAAAACAAAGACCACAAATAAATGGGGAATTCCATACAGGACAGAGTCTATCTAGATGTGTGTGTGTGTGTGTGTGTGTGTGTGTGTGTGTGTGTGTGTGTGTGTGTGTGTGTGCGTGTGTTTAATTTTTCAATAACTCACTTGGAAAGATGTAGCTAGTATAAAATTGTAGTTGTGCAAAAAAAAAAAAAAAAAAAGCTAAGGTATGTTATTTTATCACAGTTTAAAATTACCTCTGGATCTACCATGTCAGTTTCTAGAGTCTGACGCATACTGCGGCTTATGATTTAATTTTGTGTATTCCTTTCCCTCACCTTTACCTTGGACAACCACATGGAAACAGGATATTGAGTCTCATTGTTTGTTTCTTTGTGTTGCGGTGCCTGCCTCATAATTATAACTGTGTTTGCAAAATTAGATTTGCTTAGCCAACAATTACCTGTTGTGTCATGGATAAAGAATTGTGAGCATAGTGGAAGGAAAATAAGAGGAGTTGATGAGTTTTTGTTTGTTTTGCTTTGTTTTTGGCTGGGCTTTGGACAGTTCACTGAATGGCAGTTCAATAAACTACTAGCTGCAGAAATTAAAACCTAGAACATGGGAAGAAAGTTTAAATGTGGTCAGAGCACATTTGTGCCCTCAGCCCCACCCTGTTCATTGTGTTGAGCCATATCCTTTTACCAACCCTAACTAAATACAATCACCTAAGATTGTTGTGCTCTGAGTAATGTGCAGGTTACCCCAGCTACAACTCCTGATTTGGGTAATTTTTCTGTTTGAAGAATGTGAAGAATTTCAGTCATCCGAGAAAGTCAGTGAATGGCATGTTAAGAGCTGATCTGCTGTTTGAACTCCATTTTTAAATCTGCCCTTTTTTTTTTATTTATTTATAATTTTATTTTACATTTGTTTGCCAGGAAAGTCCGACTGGGCAAGGATCCCATTTTCAGCGGAGGCGTGGCGAGAAAAGCTCCACAAGGATTAGTACAGCAAATATAGTAAATGCAATACATGTGTTAATAAAGTACAGTACAGAGTCAAAAGTTTCTTTTTTTTTAATCTAGGTGTCTCTCCTATGCCCAGTGATGTGCATTTTCAGGCATAACCTGACAAACCAATAAAAGATGGAATATGTATAAGTCATTAAGTAGTGGCAGGAGTGATTTGGACAAATAATGCAGTGAAACCCTTAATGAATAAGCTTATGCAATGCTATTATGTAACCAGGAAACAGGAAAACATATGTTTGTGCACACAATAACACAATGAAGAGATGTTAAATAAATACTATATGAGAGTAAGAAACAATATAAACACAGTGAGTAAAACAGATATTGTACATTCTAATTAGTTAAGAAAGAATGGAGCAAGGGGAAAAAGTAAGGTGGGGAAAAAGGAAGGACAGGCAGATTAGGATATTAAAGTTTATTATGCATTCCTGGAGTTAGCACAGTAAAGTTTCAATCTACACAAAGCTGCCTGTATGAACTAACTTAATTTGGTGAGTCAGGAATATAGCTGTAGTTGGTGGAAGATGAATACATAAAACAGCTTAATTCCACGTCATTTTTAGGACACAGGATCTGACACTTCTTAGCATGACATAAGTGGTAATAGTACAGTCTTACCACACAGAAAGGTTGTGAGATTATGTGGTCTGCAAGGAAGAACACATCACTGACACTGATGGAAAGTCTTACGTAGGAAATAGCAAAAAGAGGATGTGGACAGTCAAAGGAGGAGTAGAACTGAACATTTTCAAATAATCAGGAGATTTTAAAAATAAATTGTCAAGCAACCTGGCTCTGTACTATGCTGGGGTAAAGCCCTGACTATGACCCAGCTGTCTGAGTAGTGGCTTGGTACTGAAGGAACTGGGAGGGGTGGCTTGCCTATCACTAGGGGAGGGCGGTGGTCTTACCAACTGCAATGCTGTATATCACTGGAAGATGGCAGAACAGCATGCAGTAAATAGACTAAGGATGTACACTCAATTGTTGCCAAACTGCTTCAGCAGTAATCCTCCATGGGAAGCATTGCTCCCTGAGGAAGGTGTGCATGAAAGCATACATGAACAGCCACTGGAATGAAGATATTTATTTTATTTCTATTTTAGTTATGTAAGTTAACCAGGGTAAAGTGCTGATCTACACAGACCCTTTTTTAGACTCAGCCTGAGTGCACTGCTTGGTTAATGGACTTGTATCACAGAGTTAGCCAAATGAAGGCGGAGGGGATCAAACCCTGGACCACAGGAAGCTGCTCATTAAGAGCTCATAGTCTTAAGCCTCTACACCAACTGCCAAATTCAAATTACAGTAACCTTATGTCAATCAGCATGCAATGCCAGATACCTAGGGTTAGGGTATACCAGAAGCCCCCCCCCCCCCGAAGGCTGCCTAAATGTCAACCTTTCATGGTAAGCTCTTGCTCCTGATAACAGAATGAATAGGCCTAATTTGTCATTAAGGGGCTTTTGTCACCAGGCAGTAGAAACAAATAAAAGAAATAAACAAACAAAGAAACAAATAAATAAATAAGACCACAACTTTTAGAAACTACTTTGGGCAACAAAGAAGTAGACGAATGACATAAAGATACTAGTTCTGGCATTGAATATACTGATTTTAGCCAGGGTATGATAAAGGGAAAAGCATCACATCTAGTTGTCCTAAAATTAATCTGTCACATCAGGACAATTCCTCTTTTCCCAAGATATGAGATTTGGTATTTAATAGTTAATACAGAGGATGCATGGGATATCTGTAAGCATGGGGGTTGCACAGGAAACCCCAAAATACATGTTCATATAGATAAAACCATTAGGAAATTTCATCCTAGAACTTGCAAACGTATTTAGTTACCAGGAATACAGAAATTATATAATACTACTTTGTATAAACATTCTACACTATAAAGGTTCATAGGCTGATAGGTATGTAGTAGGCTAATGACCACTGAGGCTTTTCTAAGACTAGCCATGCATCCAAAATCTCTGACATGTTCAGGCACCCTTGGTAAGTGTAAGCAGGGGCCTGGGAGTTGAAACATGTACAGGCATGGGCCTGAGAGATTAACCATTTACAGGCTACCTGTGCCCATTAAAGTCATAGGTGCCAAATCAGTGATGGATTTCCTGTTTCTCATTTGATTACATACATACATACATACAAATGTTTCAAGCATGGGCATTAAAGTCCTGCTAGCTTGCCAATATGCCAAAACACTTGTTCCCATAATAAATGTCCAGGTGTTCTTAAAAATATCTAAACTAGTGCTTGCTTTAATGTAATTTGGTAGTCTGTTCCAAGCATCAGCTACTCTGTCAGAGAACCAATTATTACACTTCTCATTCCTATAGAATCTCCTACATAGGTTATCTGATGATTCTCTAGTACTTTTTGATAACTCCAAACATTCCCAGAGGTAGTTGTCCCTAAATGCCCTATATACCTGCATAAGATCTCCTCTTAAATATCTATAAGAGACACTGTACAAGTTCAGATATTTTAGTCTTTCATAATAACTTAGATTTTCATATCCATGGATGCCCTTAGTATATTTCCACTGTACTCTTTCCAGTTTATTCATGCTTGTTTTCCTGTAGGGTTTCCATATTGTTATTCCATACTCACGTTTGGGTCTAATGTAACTAACAAACAATGACTTCATTATGTTTGATTTCCTAGGCTTTATAACTCTTTTTATACAACCTATAATTCTATATCTATCATTAGCCAATTGGTTGATATGATTAGAAAAACTCATAGCTGAATCTACCCATATACCAAGGTCCTTAAATGAGTCTACAGTTTCAATCACTTTGTGCTGTATTAAATATTCACCTTTCAGTTTATGTCTCCCAAATCTCATATGCTTAGGTTTTGATGTATCTATCAACATATTATTCTCCTGTGCCCAAATGGTCAATTTTGTCAAATTATTTTGCAGACATGCCTTATCTGTAACACTTGCAATCAGTTTACCCAATTTCAGGTCATCAGGATATAGACTGTAGAAAACCTCAGATGAAAAAGTAAGATCTGAAAGATACAATCTAAACAAGTAAGGGCCTAGTACAGAGCCCTGTGGGGCACCTTGACTGTAACCAAGGATTTCACCTGTCCAGTTGGTGTGTGATACTTGCCATGTCATATTTGTAAGCCATGCAGCTGTCCATCTTATCAACAGTACATCAATCCCTAGTTGTACTAATTTATTGATCAGTGTTTTGTGCATGACCCTGCCAAATGCAGAAGTTAAATCTATATAAATCACATCACAGTACAATTTTTCATTCATAGCTGTTATTATATTGTTATAGAACATCATGCTACAGGTGGTAATAGATCTATTTTCAACATATGCATGCTGATATATTATTTCAAGTCCTAACCTATCCAGTTCTGACACTAATTTATCCAGGATTACCTTCTCCATTATTTTTCCACAACATGAAAGTAGACTTAAGAGTCTATATGATTCTGGGATTGTCCTACTCCCCTTTCCCTTAAAGACAGGTTTAATAAGTGCATGTCTCCAATCTTGAGGAATCTCCCCATATTTATATGACCTAGTGAATAACAGATGTAATGGCAGTGTAAGTTCTTGCTTAAGTGTTCTCAGGTCATTGCTACTTATTCCCTCTCCTCCCTGTGCTTTGTTTGGATACAGTTTGCACAGTTCTTTTTCAATATGATCTAATTTGATTCCAGTATCTGGGGTTACCTGGATGTTACTAGGACAACTTACCACCCCTTTTGTGGAGCCAGACTGTTTTGCATAAGATTTTGTAAATATATCTATAATCTGTTGTGTCTGAGAATACACTTTAGAATCTGCACACAGTTTATCAATTTGTGTATCTTTACTCCTTCCACAACTTATGTATCTATAAAAAGGTTTCCTATTATGCTCAATATCTTTATATACATTTTCTTCAAAATTTTCTTGATCTTGTCTAACACTATGCTTAATCTGTTTGTTCAGCTCGTTTACTTCAGTTTTCAAAGTTGTAGTTCAACCTCTCTTCCATTTCTTCTATATTTTTGTCACTCACCTTAATCAGGTAACTTGTTCTTATGGAAATGTTTGTTTGTGTCTTTTGGCTTTTCCCGGTTAGGGGTCGCCACAGCAGAACTCCGGTCCGCTAATGATTGGTAGTTGATTTTTACATGCCGAGTTACCAGCCCTGACGCCCAACCTTCAACGAAGGTATGCCCATTCACGCATGTCTCCACGCAGAAGATGCTCTAGCTGAGAATCGAACCAGACGGCGTCTTACTGTGAGGCAAAATATACCCCCCTAATGTTGCATGCCTAGATCCTCATGTTAAACATTTTTTTTTACTTTTTGCACTCAAACAATTTCTCTTTCAAAACTTTCCACATACCATCTGCAGTTTTTCCACTGAACACCTCACTCCAGTTAGTTTTATATAGTAATTGTTTTGCTTCCCTATAATCTGTAATTAACCTTCTGTGCATTGGCTTAGATTTCAGTTTGGCAGAATTATCTAGCAACAAATTAACCTTTATGACCCCATGATCACTGCACATCAATGGTGGTAAAACTTGACTTGAAGTTACAGTAATTTCTTTGGGAACACAAAAAATATCTAGTATATTCCATCCCCTCATAGTTTTTTTTACAATCTGAAGCATTTGTTGTTCCTGAATATACTCTGTGAATAATTTCTTTATTAACATTGAATCAATATTATTCCAGTCTGTTTCTGGTAAATTGAAGTCCCCAGCTAATATTATTCTTCCCTCCTGTGTTTCATGTAAGAAATGTATGAATTCCTCTAGGTCATCTGCATTTGACTTTGGTGGTCTGTACACTCCAACAATTGTTATATGTTCCAGGGTTGTCTTTATTGTCACAGTTACACAGTCTATAGTATTGGTGTTATCATTGAACGTACTAATCATAAGTCTCTTAGCTATCTTTAATTCCTATCATAACACCTCCATCTGTTTTGTTGTTAGAATGTCTGTTACAGTAAAAACATTTATACTCTGACAGAACTGGTTTCCAGTCATTGTTCTTTAACCATGTTTCACAAACTATAACAAACTATAACAACATCAATCTTGTGGGAACGTAGCAAATTTTCTAATAAAAAACTTTATTATTAACGCTCCTAGCATTAACAACCATCAGAGATGCATCAAATGTTGCTATCTGTGAACTGTTACATTTTTGATATGGCAAAAATCCTGGCTAGTGTTTGTCAAATATTGCAAAATATCTGCTGCAAAAATTCTCTTCCCTGATCAAGACAAATGCACACCATCCTGTCTGAACACGTGTGCCCAAAAGAAGGCTTGGATGCTCTACACATTTCCATTTTTTAAAACAGAACATTTTTTTCCATGTAGGTGTTTATCCAAAAAATCTTTTCATTCACATTGTCCTGACTATTCCTTCTATAGGTGATTTGTGAAAAATATGTTCTAACAGCAGTACAAGCTATACTATCTAGGAGAGCTGTCAGTTCCCGACTAACAGTCAGAGAATCTTTGTTGGTGACATCACTTGTACCAACATAAATAAAAACAGATCCATACTTCCTTACATTAAGGCATTCCAAGGCTTGTTTCACATCTTCTACTTTTGCTCCTGGCAAGCATAACACTACTCGATGTTCATTATCATCTCTGCAAATATAAGTAGCAGTTCCACTAATAACTGAATTTCCAGTTACAAGAATCTTTGCTGACCTTCTATGAAGAATCTTCAGCTTCTAATACAGTCATTTCTGCTCTATGAATTGTTATGAAGGATAGATCTTCATTACTATGTCTTGTTAATTCCACTGCTTCTAATGTGTATTAAATTCTCATCCAGCTGGCATTGTAAATCCACAGCTTGAGCCATGTAGTCGACATCTGTCTTTGTCTTCTTTTTTCTCACAGTGATGTTCTTCAATCCTTCCATGTTCAGTTTTGGTTTCTTCCTTTTCACCTGCCCCTTGCCTCTTTTTTCTACCTTTTCCATTAGAAAGGTGATGCCTTTTTCTGTAGACTGAGGGTTTTCTGATAGACAGATATCTTCATTCCCTGTCACCAGTGTGTTACATAACAAAATAGAATCCTTTTTACTACGTATTCTCTTTCCTTTTCAGTCATTAGTCAGTTTCTTTTTCTTCCTTGTTATTTCTTGTGAACTTCCTTTCTTTCTTTTTTGTTTCCCTCTAAACAAACTGGATCCTCAGATTGCTGAGTACTTGCATCCATAATTCCATAGTTCTCAGGGGCCTCATCATGTTTCATAGGGGTTGAATGTTCTTTGCAGAAAATAGATGCATCATTTGCTAAATCTGTTCTATTTGTTCTATGCCTAACATTATTTAGTTCATCAGTCCAGTCATTAATATATGAAACAACAGTTCTCCAAGCCATGCCAATTGCACAAGTGCAATCATCATCAAGTCTAGATTTACTTCTAACAATGGTAAGCAAATGATCCAGCTTTTGACATGAGGAACAAAGATCACCAGTGTTATCAGTAGTTACCTTTAAATATGCATAGCATTTATTACACTGTACAAGATACTTGTGCATTAGCAAATCATTAACTGCATACTCATTCAAGGAATCCATATTCAGCTTTAATTGAATAAAATATTGCAAAGGAAAAAAAAAATACACAAAATCAGTAGCAAAGAATTCAAAGGAACTTAAATCAACTTCTACGACAAAAATTATACCAGCAATATCCAACTAAATAATAAAATACAATAAAGTTATTCTGACCATACAAGTTCTACCAGCCAGACAGAAGTTGTAATTTCTTTACATCGCGTGCAGTAGCTTCTGCTCACTATAACTCGCAGTCGCACCTCCTTTTAACAGTAAAAATAAATAAAACTTCTCTTACCAGTCAACTCCACAACAAATCACAAACCAAGACAGAATTGTTTTGATATGCTCAGAATTTTCCTCTCTGCAGTCTGTGTAAATTTATAGCTGTCGAGGCCCCTTGTGGTGGCTAGAGTTTGCCTGTCCAAAGCCTATCCCTTTCTCACATCCAAAAGTGAAACTAAAGGTAAAACAACAAAATATGAATCAAAGTTGTTGTGTTGTGTCTTTCGGCTTTTCCCGGTTAAGGGTCGCCACAATGGAACTCCAGTCCGCTAATGATTGGTAGTTGATTTTTACGTGCTGAGTTACCAGTCCTGATGCACAACCTTCAACGAAGGTACGCCCATTCATGCATGTCTCCACGCAGAAGACGCTCTAGCTGAGAATTGAATTGGACAGCATCTTACTGTGAGGTGACAACGCAGCACCACCACTGCGGGCTATAAAATATCAGAGTAAAGCTTGTTAATAAGCAGTCTCTTCCTACCTACAGACAATGCAATATAAATTCAAATAAAACTGCTCTTACCAGTCAACTCCACAACAAATCGCAAACCAAGACAGGATTGTTTTGATATGTTAATTGTCCAAGTTACACTTGAACTGGATTAGGGAGGAACTCTGTTTCACATGGATGGGCAGTGTATTCCAGAGAAAGGGCAGTCTCTGTGATACATATCTGTCTTACCAGCAGGTCCTATTTATATTACAGGCAAGGTTTAAAGTCTTCATAATGGATACATCTGGTGCTGTTTTTTGCAAATATATGGGAGGTCTATCAGAGTGGGGTCTGATGAACCCTTGTATGTCAGGCATAGCTCTCCCCTCAACAACCTTCAGGAGACAGAATACAGAATAGGGCTCATAGGATATTTTATTTACGTATTGTATTCTTTTAGAGAGGAACTTCTGTGGATGCTCCAGTTGTTGGATGTGCCTGGTTGGGTACATACCAAAGGGGGCATTGTACTCAATAGGTCTGATGAATGGACAATACAGTGGAACAATAACTTCCTTGGATCTGGATGCCATACCTTTGTTTATAAGTTGCACAATGTAGAACGATTTCCTCACAACCATTGAAAAGTGACGGTCAAAGACTAGATTACTGTCTGTTTGTGTCCCCAAGTCATTGATTACTAGTTCAGCTCTTAGAGGTGTGTTGTCAATATGATAGTTATCAGGGTGGATGACTTCCTAAGGGATACATTTCTTGGCATTTAGTTTTATTCCATGATTTTGACTTAAGTTATTTGTCTGTGTCGGCCCTTCTTGGAGTACATTAGTGTCTGTGGTAGATTCTATGACTGCTCCTAATTTGCAATCATCTGCAAATTTGATAAGCCAGAGTCCCTTGATGTTGGCCTTGATTTCAGAGAGGAAGATGTCAAAAAAGAGCAGTCCCAGGATCGATCCTTGAGGGGACTCTGCTTGTGACTGGCCTATTTCTGGAGTTGGACTCCCTAGTTCTAACTTGCTCGGTCCTGTCTGTCAGTCAGTTGGCTATCCACCAAGTGGCATAAGCATTTATAACTAGTGTCTTCAGTTTATTAACAATGCCTGACTGGGGTATTGTGTCAAATGCGTTGGTCAGGTCAAGGTAGGCAATGTGAAACATTTTGCCTTCATCCATTGCTTTGGTAACCTCCTCAAAGAAGTCCACAAGGTTGAGTAGCTATGACCTGCTGTTGATGAAATAAAACTGGGTTGGGTCCAGTGTCTGGAGGTTTCCTATGTCATTATTGATCATTTCCATGTTAGTTCTTTCCATGGCTTTGCATATGAGACTAATGAGATTTATGAATCTGTAGTTTCCAGGGCCAGGATATGGCCAACATTTGTGCAGTGAGATAATGGTTGTTGTTCTCCATGCAAGAAGTCTGTTTGGAGGCTATGGTTAAATGGTGATTCCAGAGGGCCTGCTAGTTCATGTTTCATGCTATTTAGAAGGCAGTCTGGGATATTGTTAGGGCCCATGAATGCAGTGTTCTTGGCCTTAGCAAAAGCATTGTGGACCTGTTCCCCAGTTTTAGTAGGGTAGTTATATTTGATGGTATTTCCTGAGGGGAGGCTGGGGGGGGGTGAATTAGAGATGAATTTGTCTGCCAGTAGGTTTGCTATATGTTCTGGTTCAGTATATATGGCTCCATTAACAATGAGCTCTGCATACAATTGTCTCTTGCCTTTGAGGTTGCAGACATAGCTAAAACATATCTTGTGGTTGTCCTTTGCCTTGTAGTCTAAATTTACCTCAGATTTGCTTTTGGTAGATTTTATTTATCCAATGAGTAGTTTTTTTTTTTATTGGTTTGATGAGAAAGCTTTTATCCTGCTGAATGCTATGCCACCTAATTTTTACCATGATTTTCTTCCTTCTGTTATACATCCTACTGATGTTGCGATTCCGCCAAGGTGGTTTGCTTTTTTTAAGTTACTACTGTACTTATACCTGGTGGGTGCAGCTGCCTCTATGCAGCTATTAACATATTTATTTTATTTATTTCAGTTTGATGACCGGGAATGTACACTGGGCCATGAGAGCCCGTGTTTAGTGCAGGCCCGGGGAGAAAAGCTCCAAAAGCATAATACAGACATACATGATGCAATATAAACATTATTATCAGGGAGAAGAATACAGCATGATACATGTAAACATATAAACATAGAATATTGTAAATTCAGCATACAAGTACATAAAGCAACAGTACATACAATAGCTTTAGAGTAACTTCTGAACATTTTAGAATTAGTTGGGATTTCTGGGTTTTATTTTAACTTCATAGGAGCCAAGGTTGTGGTCTGACCTTACCAGAGAGGACATTACACTATGGGGTTTGCGGTGCTTTCTCATATTAGTGAAGACCAGATACAGTATGTTTGATCCACTGGCTGGCATATTGACAATCTGGTCCAGGGAGTTTGTATTAACAAAATTCAGGAATTTCTGTCCCTGCACATTTGTGTATTGCTTGTGATTCTTAATTAATAGTGGGCTAATTAAAGTCATCCAATAATATAGTATTGGGTTGGATGATGAGAGTTTCCCATAAGCTTAAATAGATGTTATGGGTTTCCTGCATCATAAAGTGGGACGGACCTAAAGCTTGCAAGGAAGTGGTATGGGATTTTGCCTATGGTGATCTGAACATGGAAAAGGATATTTATTTTATAGGTACATTGAGTGTCCTCCACCTTTAGACCCTGCCTGTGTAGTAGTTGGTCTAAATGGTGAAATTTCAAGGGTGCTTTTACAGAAAAAATGTCAGCTCAAAGTGTCTGTTTGTATACAAGGCATTGCCAATCACTTGAGGGGAAGCTACTAAAGTAGACCCTGACTATTTATGGATGAAGTATTTAGAGAAATATTCTGAAGTTAAGTTAGGCAGTAGATAATCAAACAGTGCTTTCTGAAAGGAAATAATTAGCTTTTGGTAAGAGTGGTGAATAGTGGATATTCACCTAAATGGCTTATACATGGCTACTACTAGTACTGGTCTCACCACAACTTTATGCTGCTGTGATACATTGCCCCTTTGCTTCTTCTCTCACCAGAAACAGTAGCCCTGATTCCATGATGAGAAGCAGGCCACAGGTTCTTTGGTGATCAGCAGTCTTGTTCCCAGTTATGCAGAGATTTCTAGGCTTGTTGCAGCCTTTTCTTGGTAGATGCCTTGAATCAGACCAATCAGGAAGGTCCCATACAGATATTCAATGCCCAGTCAGAGAGGGTTAGGGATCATTGCCTTCTGCTCCTTCTGTCACCAGTAGCATACCTCTCAACTCTCCAGATTTTCACAGAATGTCCAGATTTTTGCCTCATATTTTTGGTCTGTTCCTCATAAAATTTGTGTTTTTCCTGGCAAGTCACTGGGATGATCCAAGTATTGAAGTCACCAAATAATGACGCACATTTGAGTTTCAGACTTCAAATCCTTCAGAAAAATGTATGTTAACATAAACCTTGTTATTGTAGCAACTTTCTAAGTTTATAAGAACAATATTTAAAATTTGTCCATATTTTTGGGCCTTTGTCCCCATTTTGTCAGGCTTTGTCCAGACTTCTTGCAGTAAAAGGTTGGGAGGTATGACCATGAGCAAAACAGTAGAAACAAATTCCAAGCTGTTATCAGGATTTCCATTGATCAGCAGTCTCCAGGAAATAATGCCCCTATCTCTGTCTCTCAACAAGAGCAAAACAGAAGCACTAATCCTGAGATGACTACTGAGAGGCAGAATGTGGGCTCTCCAATGATTATTGGTCTTGGACCAGATGTTACAGAATTTAAAGGTAAGATGGAAAAATGGGTTAATATCCTAAGAGTTGCAGTGTGCACTAAGCAGTTAGATATGAAATAGAGGGTAATTCACATTTTAGCAGACTAAGAGGAGAACTACTAATGTTAAAAGAGCAAGATAGATTGGATGGCAGAGAGTATTTGGTATTCTGGATCCATGGAATACAGTGGGAGGGCCAATAAATTTAAATAGCTGAAGGGGAGTGACATCATAAAATAATAATTTACAATGAAAGAAGAGAGGGAAGGATTTATGTGGTCATATTAACATACGGGATGAGGAACTAGAGGGATAGTGAGTTTAACAACACAACAGTGCAAAGGTGGGAGGGTAGGGAACATTTATTTTTGTGTGACTCACAAGAAACACATCTCTGGTTGCTTTCCTATGTTAAATATGCAATAGAAAACAGAATGCAATTAAAATACAATATATTGAAAATACACCACAAATTATGCAATAGATTGAATGTTTTAGTTTCCAAGCTTTAGATATGGTATGATTAGATATGGAGATTTTTACATGCAGTTAAATTTGAAAGAATAATATTGTCAAGTTTTGCCAGATGCAAGCAGAAAACATAGCTGAAATAGTTGTATTATTAAAGGCATGAAGACAATAATTGTATATTCATTTGATTGATGATAACATTATATTATTTCACCTTTTGGTTTAAAGAAGCATATTATGAAAGTGCTTATATACTGTAATTATTTTAATAAAGAAGTCATGCATCATTTTTATATCTACATATATTATACAAGATATAGACAGCTGAGGGTGTGCAACTGTTTGTAACTGGAAGTGAAACAATTAGGTCCAAAAGATATACAACTTATCCAGAAAAATGCTCATTGTAAGAATTTGAAAAAATAACCAAAAGAAGTTAAAGAAGGGAATGTATTAGAGCTAGGTAGTTTAAGTCATATACTTTATAAAGATCTGAAGATATGGCAGTAGGGGTGTTTCTTGAATATATTGCAAGAACTGTGCAGAGGTGCTATAAAGAGACATAAGATCTGCTTTAATGTTATAAAAGCCACAATGCAAAAGGGAGATCAAAAGATCTGAAAAATTAGAAGCCACTAGAATTCACAAATGCTAACTGTAAATCCTAAGGGCATTCATGCAAATTAGGTTAGGCATAATGGTGAGTAAAATATTTAAAATTTTTCAAGTTAGAAAGTATAAAGATGTAAGAAATGTTGCTATTCTTAACAGAGTTGACAGGTAGTGTAATGAATTAAGAGGTACTGGTGAGCATTGCCTGTGATATTTCAAGAGCATACTGTTGTTATAAATCTTTTCACATTTTAGTTATTCTGAAAATACGTGTTTTTTTAAGAGAATAAGAAATATATATATATATATATATAGGAAAGCAGCAGGAGGAGTGATATTACTCTAAATAAAGAGAATTAGGATTTGCAATGGCATTAACCATGGGATGCTGCTAGTCCAGTTTTATTCAGCATGTTCTCTAATGTAATGATAGGAAGTATAATGGAAGAAATCTCTAAATGACAATGTGAAATCTGCATGAATTCAGGAATGCCAGCCTTATGCAGGTAGATTATTTTTTTATTGACAGTGGAGAGGAGGAAATATGTACTATATACAGTGAACTTTACAAGGGCAGCCAAGGTGGTGCAGCGGTTAGGGTTGCCACCTCACAGCAAGAGGTTCTCTGGTTCAATTCTCAGCTGGGGTGCCTTCTGTGCGGAGTCTGCATGTCCTCCCTGTGGTTGGGTAAGTTTTTTCTGGGTGCTCCAGTTTCCTCCTACATCCCAAAGACATGCTACAAGTGGATTGGATACTCTAAATTGGCCTTAGATGTGAGTGTGTGCATGTGTGTGCCTTCTGTGGAAGGTTGGGCACTGGGCTGGCAACTTGACACCGTAAAACTCCACTGCCAATCATTTTGCGGACCATTGTTCCACTGTGGCGACCCCTAACTGGGATAAGCCAAAAGGTGATGATGATGATACAGTGAACTTTACAGAAGAAAATATGAGTCTCATTGGGTTAAGTCTTTATAGGAAGAAGTGTATAAATGTCTTCTGGAAAGGTTTTACCAGGGTAGAGTATATTCTTCAGAGAAGTATCTTCAAATGATTGGCACATAGTAGGAAGGTAGTCATTTTGTGATGTGAACATGGAAGGAAAGTTAGAAAAGAAATTAAAGAAATTGTACAAATATGGGGTACTTATATGCTATCTCTTAAAAAGAAACTTTATTTGGTTAAAACAGTTTTAAATGAAAGTGCACCTAATTTAGTGAGAACAGCATCAACCTGTCAAATTAAAATGTGAATTATTAGACATTATTTTAGCCCAATAAAGAGTTTAAAAACTAATTCATTTGAAAACTGAGATATTATATAACAGGAAATACTGAGACTGAATAAGCATAATAAGTTTGTAGTTCATTACAATTCAGTGAATCCATATTACATACTAAGGTATATGTTTTACAGACAAAGGTCAGTACTTAAACTAATTTTATGTTTAAAATACATAAGCCTTATTAGAAACCTGTGAAAATTAAAAAAAAGAAAGGATACTAAAACAATATTATCTATGCATGCTTTAAAAGAAAACATTATGGAATCTGGTCCAAAAATATTTGTCTATAAGAAGAAAGTATTATAAAAACATTAGGATAATGTTTTACATTAAATCATGGAGGAATACATTTGACAGTAAAATTGCTGAGGTGATTAGATGTAGATGGGAAGGTGGTGGGAGTAATTTATATTGTATCAGACTTCATGTAGAGATTAATACACAAGATTATCTGCTAAATCTGACATTAAGTGTTGGAAATCTGAAGAAAGATTGTGATCTGAGGAAAGACATAAGGGCGCAGAATTAACAATTTCTTTCTGAAATACAGATAAAAATGAAATTGGAAGTTTTGAGAATATTGCAGCAAGGGAAGTAAGCTATAAAGAGATATTAAATATATGTTACAGCAATTCTGAGGGCTCATTTTCAGAATAAGATAGGAGATTTCATAATTACTGATATCTACTTTTCTATTTATGGCAGATCTGAAACAGTAAACACTTACATGTGTTGTTCAGTAAGATGCAGGATAATTTCTCATTCCTATAATTTATTTATCTCTGTTACATGCTACTGATCTAGACTTGCACTGATGGTACTTTTCTGCTTTAGTTAATTATGTTGTTTATATTCATTTAGCATAATTAAGTATGTACACTACTATCCTTAACTTTCTTACCTGTTGCACTTATGTTGTCCAGGACCTGAAGCATTATATTAAAGAATGCCACCGAGCATATGAAAATAGCACTAAATCTTGATGCTAATAGTAAAGCTGGGTTTACATCAGCAATGCATTATTGCTAAGCATTTAGCATACTAAGTAAATTTATTGCACATTTTACACATTGACCGGCAAAGAAGATAAATTAAATGTCTACATTAATTGTTTTTTTTTTTTAATTAATTGGCACCCTTAGTTGAGGCGTGCTGCTGTGTAACTGCTGAACATTGACATAATAGTTGATTTTGAATTTAACATGATAGCATTATGTATAATTATGCCATTGCCTCCTACCTGTGCTATTTTAACATCATAAAATGCGCTCCAGCACTCGCTGGCCATTCTGTAAATGGTGATATACAGAGCAGTTTAATTCAGTAAGAGAGCAGGGTTTTAAATTAAAACATAGCAGCTACTTTTCAGGCAAATTAAAGGCACAACAAATAGGGAAACAAGTTCCAAATGCTTTGGGAATGCAGTATCCCAGTTTGAATATCTTTAGAATGCAGTAGTCCAGAATTTAACAGTATCATATCAAACGTCTAGCAAAACATAAAGGCAAAGTAAGTTTTGAAGCAATGATATACAATGAAAGGCAGTCAGACCCCCTCTGTGACAAACATGTAAGTTGGACAGGCAGGACAGGAGACTTCTTCAATGATAGCCACAACATCTGTGCTATTGTGCTGTGTTGTATAAATTTATTGATCCCTGGGGAATCAGTATTTCATTGCCAAAGATGTCAACTCTTAGTCAAGTTTTTGATAGAATGATATAAGGGTTGTAGTGACAGTATCAGCCTTGCAGCAAAAGCAGTTTGTCAGAGGTGTTGGCATTAATATGTGCTTGGTTTGCACTAAAGATTAGGATCTGTCCATCACTGACTGAATGTATATGATAGTATATCAATGTGGTGGTGGACCGGGGTTAGGGTGCATGTCTCCAAATGGAATAAAGGAGTGTGTAGCTCTGAAAATGCCATGGTTAGCAGTAGTTGAAAATGGGGTCACGCTAGGAGTTGGATCTGATTCATAAGAGAGCAAGCAAGTGGGGCACGCATACTTCATAACATACTTATACACTTGGGGGCATATATGGGTTTATGTTAACTTTAATCTTTAATAGTAATTTCAGTTTAGTAGGGCAACCACGGTGGTGCAGCAGTTAGCATTGCCACCTCACAGCAAGAGGTTCTCTGGTTCAATTCTTGGCTGGGGTGCCTTCTGGGCGGAGTCTGCATGTCCTCCCTGTGGTCGCGTGGGTTTCCTCTGGGTGCTCCGGTTTCCTCCCACATCCCAAGGACATGCAGTAGGTGGATTGGACACTCTAAATTGGCCCTAGGTGTCATTGTGTGCATGTGTGTGCCTTCTGTGGAAGGTTGGGTGCCAGGCTGGCAACTCGACACCATAAAACTCTAGTGCCAATCATGAGCAGACAGATGATCTGCTGTGTCGACCCCTAATGGGAAAAGCCGAAAGAAGAAGAAGAAGAAGTAATTTAAGTTTAGTATTGTGGGACGTAGAGTGCAGGATGTGCAGTGAATATGATCTGAACAGATGGTGAAGTATAACAACTGCAAATGACAGGCAGCAGCAGTTACATTTCTGTGGTATGTTTATACTAAAAGCACTGAGATAATGAACTTAATGCATGTTTTAGAAAGATTAGTAATAGCATGATTAAATGCAGGATAAATATTAGTCTTCAAAGTCTGTATGACAGCATGATTGCTGCTTGTATGGAAGTATATGCCTGCAGCAGGAGGGTCTAACATATATATTTTAATTTTCTGTAAGTCTAGTTTAGGAAGGAATACCTTAAATGGCATCGCTAGTAGAGGAAATGAGATCAGAAGTGTGCTTTAGAAAAATAATGCAGCCTTGGGGGTAGATGGAATTGAGGGGTGGTAGAGTTGCCCATAGTTTGAGTGTTGCCATTGTCAGTGGGAGACTGTCATCCCAAACTTATGTACCTCTAGGAAATACTCTTGTGCCTCAGATTACTAAGATCAGGAAAAGATATTCCTGCTAAGTTAGTTGTCAGTGCTTAATGTGTGGACTCAAATGTTGAAGGACAGCTTGGACAAACTACTCATGACACAGGACCCCCCCCCCCCAAAGTCCCTTTTTACTTTTGGGGTCAGACAATTCTTAGTCCTCCTTCATGGAGCAACTTCTTCCTGAATCACTACAGCAAGAACAGAGGGAATGTGTAGTCTGAAAAGAATAAGGATGTTTGAGAAAAGTCCACAACAGCACTGAAGTGGATATGAAAACAGTGCTTATGTGATACGTTGTACAGTTAACAGTCTGTTGCTTATAAAAAAAAAAAAAAAAAAAAAAGATTGGGGCTTGGTATATTGGATAAGGTGTTTGACTCACAGACACAAGGTGCAAGGTGCAAAATCTCACATTTGGGAAGGAAATTCGTTAGGCTTAGAACGACTAGTTCAGAAAGTTAGCCTAGTAGTGACCTTATGAAACAGAGGCATGATGTCTTGTGTTGGCAGTTGAACCTTGTTCTGTGCTCTTAGCTGTTAAAATCAGGTATGGAAACATCAACCTACGACAGGGCAACACTTGAAAGGTCAATAGACTGACTCTAAGGCAGCAACAATGTTAAGTCTGTAAAAAAGAAAAAAATAATCTACACTAATAAATGCTAGACTTTGGCACTATTCTACTGTGGGTCCCAAAGTTAACTGTTTGATTATGCAAGTAAGAAGCACCTGCCCTGGAACATAAATGCACTTGTGCATCCCAGTTAGTGATTCATCCTAAACGTGAGAAAAAGTAGCATTTAGCAGCCGGAACAAAGTATGGGAAGGGAACAGATAATGATTTCTTTATCATGTACATTTTTGGTGATTTCCTCTTCAAGCATATTGATGTGACAGTAGGGTGTAGCAAGCAAATTCCATTTTTTACTCATGACATTTTACTGCTACTCCCCCCCCAGGACACCTGGCACTTAAAAATGGACACATCTGTCAAAATGCTGCCCCCCAAGCACTTAATAAATGCAAATAACATTTCCAGCTGTTTTTCCTAAAACTATTTAAAAATATTCTTTTTAGAGTAACCATATTGCACCTGTTGTTAAAGGCATTCTCTTAGGCAGTTGTAGACATATGACCTGAAAAAAGCTGTGTTGATGTGATGCTCAGAAAAAAATATATACTCAGTAGAATACAAAGAGCATGCCTAGCTATACCCCTGATGTAGAGGATACTTATTTATGCTGCAGGGGTGATATCCCCAGGTGTGCGTACCTTCTCAACTCCACAAGCTATACAGGATCATACCAGTTTCTCTCATCATTCACTGGGTTTTACTGGATTTGCCCCAGCATACCTGAGCTCAACCTGACCCATGTGTAAAGCTGCTGTGGATGCTGGTGGAACATCATACTGCTGCTGGAGACTGTGCCCTAACCCCCACTCCCCGACAGCCTTACACTAACCCCCAACTCCCCGACAGCCTTACACTAACCCCCCACTCCCCGACAGCCTTACACTAACCTCCACTCCCCGACAGCCTTACACTAACCCCCAACTCCTCGACAGCCTTACACTAACCCCCCACTCCCCGACAGCCTTACACTAACCTCCACTCCCCAACAGCCTTACACTAACCCCCAACTCCCCGACAGCCTTACACTAACCCCCCACTCCCCGACAGCCTTACACTAACTCCCACTCCCCGACAGCCTTAACCTAACCCCCAACTCCCTGACAGCCTTACACTAACACCCCACTCCCCGACAGCCTTACACTAACCTCCACTCCTGACAGCCTTACACTAACCCCCACTGCCTGACAGCCTTACACTAACCCCCACTCCCGACAGCCTTAAACTAACCCCAACTCCCCGAAGACTTACACTAACCCCCACTCCCTGACAGCCTTACACTAACCCCCACTCCCTGACAGCCTTGCAAGCTCTGCAATTGCTGCCTTTGGAAGGTGTGTATGTGCAACCTCTTGAACAAGTCATAAACTGCTTGCATCATAGATCTTGCTAGGATCTTACCATTGCTACTGCAGTAGGCCTTGGCTGTCCCCACCCCCAGGGATAGGGAGCCAACATCCACCATTCATTGTCATCCTTCTCAGTGTGGCCCTTCCAGTACCTCTGCTGCTAGCTGAACATGGATTGTCTGGGGCGCAATAAGAGCTTTATCTGCCTCACCAATAAAAATTGGGTTTTTGACCTTTCCTGATGCATTTAATCTCCTGCTGGTTAAGCATTGTTTTTATGATGTTCTTATATTCACCTACAAAGCCGGAAGGAATTACTTTGCATTTAACACAAAAACATATCAGCCAACACATGTCAAAGGAATTCAAGAATACAAGGCAGAGACAAATGCCTAGTCTAATCTATTTATGTATGTGTGTTTATTTGTGGAGAGGGAGTAGCATAGGGAGATTTTAGCACGCATAATGTACAGGTACTAAAACAGATGGGTAACACCACTAGAAGTTATACCGTAGTTCACAAATACTAGGACTATCCTCTACCTTTAGCCCATATAAATTTTGGAAGAAAATCAGTAGTATTTAGTAAACAGGATAGCACAACACCAATAAAATATCCTGCCTAGTTTAACAGTTAATAAAGTGAATCTTTAAGTTCTTTAGTAAAATATGCCATGCAGTACAGTGCAGTGGGTCCACACCTAAGCTACAGTCATTGTAAGTTGCAAAACCATATCTAGGGCATAGTTGTTATTCTCTAATTACCACACAAAGTAGTGTATAAAGCATTCCAAAATGTATGCCATTATATCGCTGAGCTGCAGTTACAAAAAAAGACACAACAAACATATTTAGACATGCACTAACATTCCATTCCATTATGTTTTAATCTTGGAAAAGGACCAGAAAGCACAAGGCATGGTAATACATTGAAAAACTGCACAATGCCAGATTTTTTCATTCCACTGAGGTAAGCTGTTTCTCCTAAACAAAGGAGTGCAGTCTTCTTTTTAAATACTCTCTGATACTTTAATTATCTATGGTACTTGCAGCCGTGATTTTTTTCACTGTGTAGTAGCACTGGACATCTACATTCTAGCAGTAAAGTCATTGGTTTGAGTAAGATAAGAAAAACTAGCCGTTAACATTTTGCTAACACATTAAGCACACACATGCATATGTATACACACACACGCGTGCGCATGCACGCACAAAGTTTTTGTGGCTATGTTGTACTTCATTCACCTGTACTGACACATAATGGTTGTACATTCAGCATACAGTTACAAAGTAATAGTAATGACAGGAGAGCACATTTTCACCTCATTACCATCATGGCATTTGATTGATTTGGTGAAGTTTACCCTAGAGACAGCTAACATAATTTGCTGCTTTATGGTAGTGTTACGTGCCATTAACTGTATAATGTATCTGGCAGTAGTTTATAGTACCATGGGAGCTCTAGATATTATGTATTCATCATTATTTGTGTGTGAGGCAAGCACAGAACATTATGTTGTATTGAATATACATTGAAAGATATGCCCATGTGCCCTAGTGCATATTCACGTCATGTAGTTCATACTTTATTGCTATATTAATAAACATGCAGTCTGTGAGCCTCATGGGTGCCATTTAATTCACCAATGGCAATCTTTGCAAGTGTCATTCCTGTGAATCAAAATCACTGAATCACTTTCAGACATCGGTCAGTTTGCACTTTTCCTTATGGAACTAGTATTAGTAGGAGGTGAGTGTTCTCCTTCAACATGGGAATTTTGGTGGTTTGTCCCTTTGCAAATATATATATTTATCACTGAAAACATTTTGATTTGCAGAAATAGCATTTGCAATGACTGCTATCAGCAAATTGATATGAATCCATTCTTACATGTGTGCTCTACAAACTGATGGCACATCCAGCTGAGATGCTTTAAGCTTCAGGCTGTTAACACAACCTTAAGAAAGGTTTTAGTAGTTATGTAGCATGTCTAATAAATGTTGATAAAGCTGCATGTTACATAGTAAGTTGCTAAATACCATGGTAGAACACATCATTTCAGTACAGTGTATATTATTTAGCCATAATGTCTCATGGCTTTGTGGGTGCCAGTGGGTTAGCTGTCTGCAGTACATATTGTAAATGTTATACTTCTTGCAATATAACTTACAACATTTCTGTGATATTATTGCTGAATGCACTAACCTACACTATACACGAAAAACATAGTGTTACATCTTATGGAATTTTGCCATTATGTGTCTTATCACGTCTCTGCTTTGCTTGTGTCAGTGCTGGTGGCAGTGTGATATCAGCTGGGATGGTAATACTATTCTCTGGTGTATCCTGTAGGAAGTGGTTCATTATTAGACATATGCTACTAACAAAGAGATTATAATCAGGTCTCCAATCCTAACCATGTTATTATGTGCTTAAGACGTGAATGCCAAG
This sequence comes from Protopterus annectens, assembly GCF_019279795.1. Classification (NCBI taxonomy): domain Eukaryota; kingdom Metazoa; phylum Chordata; order Ceratodontiformes; family Protopteridae; genus Protopterus; species Protopterus annectens. The sequence continues at coordinate 279,684,463 of NC_056750.1, read as the reverse complement.
ACATTCACCTCAAGAGCAAAGTTTGAGACATGAATCTCGGTGTCCATGTTGAGACCACTGATAGAGGGTTATGACTGTTGACCCAGCCATCATTCTTTGTAGTGCACGGAGCTTTACTTTCAACAAACAAAGAAACAAAGTGCCTCTCAGTGGAACTGATGGCTTTAAAAGCTGTTAGACACTTCTGTCACACTTTCTGTTTTAGAAGTACAGCAAAACGACATTCTAACAGCTTTTAAACACAGTTTGCCTGTTAGCTGGTTGGCAGTCTCCACTGTCAGTTCCAGACACGAGCTCTGATCTTTAACTGACCTGAGGTGTCCTTAACAAACTTCTGTTAAGCACCCTGTTAAGATCTAGTCTCATGCTAGGGAAGCATTAACATGTATCTTTTTCTCAATTTTGTAGGGTAATTACAGAGTTTCATGCACTACATTAATGTTAGTCTTATCACAAACCTTCATGTTGATTGTTCAGATCATGCGCAAACAATAGCTCAAATAAAAACACAGAGTAATGAAATAAAAATGAGACATTGGCACTTTCCCATCTAGCTGTTGAAAAGAGAGGAATTTAAGGAATGGGTAGTGGAGATTATTCAGGAGCTGTTAGAGAGGATAGAAATTTCTTCTGAAAATACAGTTAGGGAGTGGGATAAAATTAAGGTGGAGTTTAAAAATAGAGTGGAAATAAAAGAAAGGGAGCTATGTTTAAGATGTAATAAGAATTATTTAGAGAGACTGACAAATGTTAAAGTATTGCAGAATGGGGGAAACTCGCAGAACTAGAGGATCAACTGCAGAATGCTAGGCAGAAAATAACAGATTACCTCGATAATATGCACAGGCTTAGAAGAATTGCTGTTAATCAACTGTTTCTTGATAATAACACTAGAGCACAAAAACTTTTAGCACAACAACAGAAGGTAGAAAGTACTGTCACCCAACTTATCTTCTCCTGCCACAAGAGTTTAGACCACAAATATTCCTAATGTAAAATAGCTGGTTTGGAACCCAAGTGCTTAAACTAGGACAAAGACACTTAGAATAACAGGCACAATAAGCCTTCAACCAGCAATTCCCGACTTAGAAGGATGTAAGCTACTCCTTCTGCCACAAGAGTGTAGACTACAAACTTTTTTTTAAAGTAAAACAAGTGGCCTGAAGCCCAGGAGCCTAAACAGAAACTAAGTGGCTTAGAGTAACAGTTACAATTTAATCAGGCTACTAACAAACAGTAATAAATGCAGAAAAATAAATGCAACTGAATACTTTTAAGAACAAACAGCAAAAACAAAATAAGGTAATAAAGTAGGAAGAAATACAAATATAATAAAAACAGCTGAATAAAGTATAATGTTTTTCTTTTCTTTTTTTAAGTGGGAAGAATTCCATTAACTTGTTAACACCTATATGGTGTGGAATTTCACTCCTCAAGAAGCCTACATCCATCCTTACATTCCAGAGATTTTCTAGCAAAATCAAGTTAAAAGCACAAAACAAAAATCTGCAAACATTTTCTGAATAATCAGTAAAACGTCTTCCTTACAGTGATAAGCTAATGTATTCATGCTCTTTACACCAATGCTATATTATAATGCACACAGACACAGAATGTTTTGCTTTGAAGTTTCACAAATTGTCTTATCTTGGAAATTGTATAGCCTGCTAGCCATATATTCTCATTAAACGTTTGTTAGCCTGACATGAGCTTTCATACAACAGCAACATTTTTCCTCTGAATGCTTATTTGCTGAGATATTTACAGAATTATACAAATTTATATTAGTAATGTAAATAACATTAAAGCTCTCTCAAGATGCACAATTTGCAGTGCAAATATGAGTGACATCTTTCTTCATCATCTAAGGCTTTAAGATTTCACCTGACACCATACAACAGTTTTGAGCCATTTGGAAATATAAATACATATGGAAATCTTCATAAATAGTAGGAAAAAAGTAACAATATCTTGAATATAGTCTTTTATAAGTGAACATTGATATTATTTCTTTCCCCACCATGTCATTTCAGATTATGTCCATCAAAAACATCTAAGGTTCTCATTTATAAAAATACATGTGTAATTATGAATAATAAGTGGTAAATAGTGAGTATTTTCTTCATTGTGTAGGACATACTAGATTAACAATCTCAGTGTAATTTTGTTACTTTAATCTTGTCCATTGTAATACTGCTTAATATTAAGTCACATGGTTAATGAAGACAGCCCAAAAATGTCTGGACACTATCCAAAGTTACATGTGTTAAATGAAAGTATACAAAAAAGGTGCCATAGGTTTGAATGAGTTAGTCTTCAGTTTGGGTAAGCTGAAGGCACAGTGCACTGGCTTAGTCACATGTACCATCAATGCCCACAATGAGTGAAATGCACGTGAGTGATGTCACTCATATTTGCACTGCTTATAGCCTTAAGCATTTGTACATGTAGGTAGCTAATTACCTGTTTTGTTTTTACCTAATGCCTAGTATGCCTGTAAACTCATCTGTGTAAGACTCAGCATCCTACCACAGACTACTAGCTACCTCTCCTCCAACATTTTCTTTTTCCTTTCCCTAAGCCACAGTTTTTTTTTTGTCTGGGGAATTCCTCTTACTAACCTCTACTAGCTTCTATTTTTCTGGCTGCCCATTAGGTGGCAGTATTTCTACCAGACTGTTTATTACCTGCAAATACCATAGGTCTTAACTTGTCCTTACCTATATATTCCTTTCCCCCTGCTAAACTTTTGGTACTTCCACCCACACCACGTTAACTAACACTCATTTAAGACAAGCTATATTACACTAAGGTTACACACTGACAGTTCTACCTTGTTCTTCCCCTACTGGTAAAGACAGCTGATAACTTTTTTGCTGTACCTACCTTACTTGCTCTAACCCACTCCATTCGCACTGCAGGCTCACACTGCTCCCCTACCCTACCCCAAATTCCCACCCACCCCAGTGCACTCAGCCTTATACTTCTGCAGCCACACCCATTTCCCCAACCACCCTATCACTAACATCTTCTAATTAGCCCCACCTCTAACCTCATTAAATCCTTAAATTAACTCTACACTTTGTCGTACCCTCTCCCCAACACCTCCATACTACTACATCCTGTATTGCTAACATTATACAGCTTTTACTCCTACTACAATCTCCATTTTTTTAGTGCACTTTACAACTTCCCCCTTAACCTTCTCTACCTCTAATATATCTCTCTCCCTCTACCACCTTTACTATAGCATTCTTCTAGACTCCATCCCCTTACCTACTCTACCTCTCAACCCACACATCAAAATGGCCTCACCACATACCTCTGCATACACAAACCTACTACTCTTAACCACTATTCTAGCCTCTCTAACTCTACCCTACACACTAACCTTCATTGAACACTTGTCTCTGCCTAAACTACACTACCCCCACCATCAAACTCTACTAGTTTCTCATGGAATCTCTCTTAACCACATTAGCATAACCTCCACTTCTACCTATATACTCCCTAGATATCATAGATCTGCCCATATTACCTACTTCCATAACAAAAAATTCTAAATAACTACTACTCATTCCTAAAGATATTACAAAAACCTCAGCAGCATCCCCTATTAGATGGTGATATTCATCCAAACCCTGGCCTTAATTCAAGAATTACTAGTAACCCACAAAACCTCACTTCACATAATTCCATTACCCCAAAAAGACATGCTAACTCCCTTCTCATAGCTCACCTTAACATCCGTAGCATTAACAATACCCACCTCCATGCACTCTTACAGATGCACACATTTGATATTCTCTGTATTACAGAAACATGGCTAAAACCCTCAACTCGGGACCAGGAAATTACCCACCTGGATATTACATCCTTAGATGTGATCGCAAAACCAAAAAGGGGGGAGGTATAGCCATCTTATATAAATCAGAGCTTCAAGTTTTACCCTTCAATGTGTCCCTACCCACAGATACTAATGCAGAAACCCTTACTGCTAAACTTCAAATCAACAGCTCTAAATCCATCTATCTAATTTGCTCCTATCTTCCTCCTGGTAACAACATCAATACTCTTGAAAACTTATTTAGTTGTCTCTCTACCCACCTACCTCAGGAAACCACTGTACTAGGTGACTTTAACATAGATTGGGCTACATGTAGCTCACCCAATCCTATCAATCACATAAATCTGTATGGTTTCTCACAAATAATAACCACCCTTACTAGAATCCATAAATCAAGTGGTAGGGAATCCACCCTAGACTGGATACTTATTAACAGTCATCCTGGCACTTATAAACCAGGAACCCTTCCTGATGATATCAGCGACAATGCTCTAACCTATGTAATTAAACAAAAAATTTATATCCCTAATTGTAATATTTACAAAACTACCCGATCTAAAAAAACACTTTCAACAAGAGAGCTTCCAAAATGAACTGAAAGCATGTGACTGGTCACCACTGTACCATCTGCAACTTGATGAAGCAGTCACCTACTTTAATACTAGATTCCTACAATTCCTAGATTACCATGCCCCCTGCCGGTCCTCCTGAATTAGGACCAAAATTGCCCCATGGCTCACTAAACAAACTAGGCAGAAGATCCTCCTAGGAAACAAAATTTGGGCCAAATGGAGAACATCTAAAAGCCCCTCTGATCACATTTACTTCAAACAACTAAGAAATGCCACCAAAATATATTCTCCTAGACAAAAAACACTTTTACTTCCACCTCCAACAAACCCACCAACAAAACCACAAAAGTTCTGGTCAAGCATTAACAAACTACTCCAGCCAGGTGACTCTAAAGCCTCTGTCCCATCAAGTATCACCCATAACAACCCTAAGCGAATTGCTGATGCCTTTAATAATTACTTTACTGAAGCCATCCAAACTCTAGCTAATACATTACCACCTATTAGTACTTCATCGTTAAATACCCCTAACAACCCAGTTCCCACTTTTCAAATACAACCTGTACCCACTTCCCTCATTTGCAACTTCCTTCAAAAACTCAAACCATGCACTCCTTCTGCTGACTGCCTACCTGCAGAATACCTGCAAATTGCGGCTAAAGCCATTGCCTATCCAATTTCCATCCTTATAAATAGAACTATTACAGAGAGCACAATCCCTTACATATAGAAAGTCTCCCACATCATCCCTCTACATAAAGGTGGGTCATCCACTGACCTTTCCAAATTTTGCCCAATTGCCCTAGTCTCCCCAATAGTCAAAATAATGGAAAAATGCATCCACCAACAACTCCTTGACCACCTTCTCCATAATAATTTACTTGCTAACTGCCAACACGGTTTTAGATCATTCCATAGCACAACAACTGCCCTGCTATCCTTTTCTGACTGTATAAATAAAAATCGTAACATTACCTCTCTTTCCTCTACAATATTTATCGACCTTTCAAAAGCCTTCGATATGGTTAATCATCACCTGCTTATTGATGTACTAAATGCTCACTCACTCAACCCACAAGCACTACTTTGGTATAAATCTTATTTAGAAAACAGGCAGCAAGCTGTACTCTGGGACAATAATCTTTCCACACCCCTGCCTGTCAACATTGGAGTACCCCAAGGCTCTATTCTAGGCCCTCTTCTCTTTTTAATATTTATTAATGATCTAAATACCAACATTCCTCAAGCCACCTGCATTCAATATGCAAATGACTCAACTTTAATATGTTCAGCCAAGTCCATAACCTCACTCTAGACCCTTACCCAGTCAGTATTTAACACTGTAGAAACCTGGTTTATGCAACACTGCCTCCTCCTGAACCCTAACAAAACTAAATTACTGCTCTTTGCTCCTACTCAAAACTCAACACAAATTCACTTCACAATAACTTCTAATAATGGAACTAAAACCAAAAACATTTGCCGGCCCTGGAAATCCAAATGAAGGGTAAAGCCAAAATGTTTAAAAAAAGTACTCCTTTATTCAAAGCGAGTGCAAAATAAATAAAAATAAAAAAATAAATATTGAGTAATCTGTTTTCTTTGTGCTAGATGGTCTGTCTTTATATATAGAACATTTGATCTCCTGCATTTTATTCTGCTTTTGAGAGCTCATGAATAAAAAGTCTGCTGTACCTGTGCAATTTTTGGGGATTGTGTTAACCATCAAGAACATGATGAGTGTTGGTAAGCATGCTATGGAATGCAGAGATAAAATAATGTCTGTATGCCATATATCTTTGTGTACCACCCGTACATTACAATGATAATAAGATCCACTATATATGTTAGGTCAGATTATCTGTGTGTGAATGGTTTTGACATTTGTGTGCATAAGGATGTTTCCCATACCTTTCTTCTTGTAGGAATTGAAGACTGCTTAGTTCTAGGGTGATGTACCATCAGAAAATGTGGTGTCTAGTATATTGGAGGGACACACCAGTTTACTGCTCCATAAATTGTGTTTGTTTTGTATTATGTGTGAGTTTTCTATTATGCACATATCTTATCTATTTTGTGCTCAGTTTCATCCCGAGACATCATATTGTTCAGGAGGGAGAGGGTCTGGATACTCAGAATCAGTGAGTCATCAGTTGCAGCAGGATTACCATTACTGACAGATGCCAGTGTACAGGATACAGGTGTCCTGTGGGTTCATGTGACACAGACAGTTATAGCTGATGCTGTACGTGAGTTGCTTGCCATAGTGGGGGCACTTTTTCATGATTTGTGGTCCCCAGCCCTGAGCAGTTGAGAAGGGTCATGTTAAGTAATTTGGAGGCACTGGAGATATTACAAGTATAACTTCCCAAGCATCCCATGTGGGTGAGGTGTGGTCCCTCCTGATATTTGCCACAGGTTTATGTGGCAGTGCTGCACCTGAACACATCTTACTGCTGAGCTCCTGATACATCTGTTAGTCTACCAGATGGATCTCCACTCTATTCCTATGCCAATATGTACACCCTATCCCCATGCCAATATGTATACCCTATCCCCATGCCAATATGTACACCCTATCCCCATGCCAATATGTATTAGCTATGCATGTGCTGAAAATATGACTGAGTAGAGTGTTACACAGCAGTGGTGTCATACTTTGCATTGACACTGATGTTGAATATGAATGTGAGCTGCAGATTTTGAGGGTTATGCCTTATAGTTTCATAGGCTCATAAGTGAATACTAGGTTAACTAAACTGAATGGCCATTTTAAACCTAGTCAATATCTGAAGGTTAGACTCAAACCCTATACCTTGTGTTTATGAGGCAAAAACCTTAATTATTATACCAACTCACCCTTCTTGCTCGTGTGATCCTCTAATATGTCATCCAGATGTACACAACATTGGCTTGTTCTGCATATTGGTATTGTTCTATGTGAATGTTATTCTGGTTGCATGGCCTCATATAAGTTCTGTACTGTTTGTCTGTTCCAGACTGGCATATAGCCATTCTGCTTATATAGTTGTTCAAAGCATTATTCTGTGTTCCTTCCATTCCTTGGTTTGTTTTCCCCTTCTTCTTCTTCACCCCTTTCTCTCTGTATGTTGACTGTGTTTGTTGTACCTTTAGTTTGTATCACTACCACCCTTCTTTGTTTTATCTGTGTGCTCTGCATTTATTTATTTATTTATTGTCATTTGTTAACCGGGTTTGTCCAACTGGACTTTTGGCCCATTTTCAGTGGAGACCTGAGGAGAAAAGATCCAGAAAATTGCATAATAGTACACTGATTGCATGCAGAAGTATAGTACTAACATAGCTGAAGGATTTACAAAGCTGTTAATAATAACAAAGTTGAGTACAGAAAAGAACAATTACAAAGCTGTTAATACATAAAATACATAAATGAAGTTCTATCATCAAAATTTATTTATTTATTTATTTATTTTTTTTAGAGAATGGTGTGTAGAAAAGTGTGAGACAGGAGAGGGAGACTAGGTGGGTTCATGACAGGAGCACGTCTTGGAGTTAAGTAGAAAAGTTTTTAGTTCATTTTTAAACTGGGTGTAGTGGGTAATGGACCGTAGGCTAAGGGGAAGTTTGTTCCAAGATTGGTGACAGTATGTTTATAGAGTATTTTCCCAATAGATTTGTTTGGTTGATATATGTCTAGTAGCTGTTGGTTCGATGTACGGAGGGTCTGGGATGGAGTATAGGTGGAGATTAAGGGTGAGAGAGATGGACAGAAAGAGGGTTTGTAGAGAATATAGTGTAGTATTTGAAATTGAGATAGAAGCAGTTGTTGGGGGAGTTCCAGCAATTGGAGAGCGTTTAATGTACTGTACTTCCTAAAGTGCATATGATTCCCATTTCACTTGTACCATATTTTTCCTACCCACCTCCTTTTTGCTTTCATAAAAAAGAGGCTTCAACCCCCACAATATCCTTGCTATTTTAAGAAGTTCCTTCAGATTGTTCCATTCTGGTCTTACCACACTCTTGGTGGAATCATGCATTAGATATTGTGTTCCCAGTGTACAGAGTTGACACTGCTAGCACAGCATTAATATTCCTATTTTGTGTGTGTGTGTGTGTGTGTGTGTGTGTGTGTTGCTGAGATTTTATGTTGCCCCATTTGGACAGAATAACACATATAGATTCACAGGTTAGCCCTAGGGAGTCTGAATGACCAGAGACAGACTTGCCATGCTTTCCCAAAGGAGTACAGCTGGTAGATTTACCCCCTACTTCATTATGGCCATCTTGCTAATGCATGTGAACCCATCCAATCATCCAGACCTAAGTTGAAATAGGCCAGTATTATATCATTTAAGGAAGTTTTCATCATAAGTATAGAATAGTTTGTGTTATGTGCTTAATCCTTCAAGAAATCCAATTCATGTTACTATGCAACTTTGGATAAAATATCCTGAACATTGCAATTGTTTATGAGGTGGAAAAGATCTAGTAAGACAGGATTATTAATTGCCCTAGTATATGCATGTTCCTATTTTGTGGATACCATCCAATGCAGAGTCATTTATTCCATGGGCATTTTTGATGTATGGTGTGTGATATACTTATACATGTGTTTTCCATTACTGTATTGATGTATGCTATGTGGTTGTGCATACTGGTTGCACTGGTGATGTCTCCTTGGGCTGGCCATATATTAGCACTGCAGAACCATGAGGATGAAACGTCATATTTGCCAGCTTGGATGCAGTGAATGGGTAGGGTTTCACACACATAACATTTACTGATATGTATCATAGTATCCACTGCTCCTGTTATGCATTATAACAACTGGATACTCCACCCCTTCTCCAGTTTGCTGTACTGCATGTTTCTACATGTAGTCCTGGAATTGTCAGTTGTTTCAGTACTCTCTACAGTTTTTTTTCTAATATCAGACTATGGTATGACAACTACTCCATCTATATTGTTCTCACTTTACTTAGGCATACATTTAGTATTTATGCTTCATGCTACCTGACACATGATTTGTCACTCATAAATTCATCTTTGTGTTTAGTTTCCCTCTGCTTTTACAGACATATAGACTTGTTTAGAATGTTATGACTTCAGTTTATTATCTCCACTTGATGATATCCTTATTTTTGCAATAAGATCTGTGAAACAAAAGTGCATCTTTTCAAATTTAGGAACAAAGTAGCATAGGAACATTATTAGGAAAATGATCACAGGGACCATAATATATCTAGCCATAAAAATCTTTAAGTAGCAATACTTAAAACCATTCTTGCACCCTTTGTAAGCACTTAATACTGCTATCCTCAGAAAATGAACAGTGCTGTACACAATAACCCTGGTCTAAATTTATTTCTACCCATCAAGTCATCAACGGTAGCCTTAAAGATAGACAAAATGCTAACTCATTTCATAGGCTAGTAATAAGTTGAGTTAGGAACTTGTCATTGCAGTGAGCCTTGTTTATTTATTGATGTAGATTTAAGTCCCTTGTGTGGATATTGGTGGAACCAATGGTTTGTGAAGATATGGCAGGTCAAATAGACTTGTGTCTTTCATGGCTTGAAAATCAAGAGACATCAGTTTTAGCATTGTTAGATGGTACCGAGGAGAACTGTGGTCATCTGCCTGGACAGTTGAAGGCTTTAAGCCCTTTCATTTTCTTCCGTAGAAATCTTTCAGCCATTCCAGTTGAGTGATATGCTTTGATTTGTACATATCAAAGGGGTCATTCTATTCGGTGATGGGTGTGATAAGGGAAGAACACCGTGGTAGGATGACTTCTTTGGATCTTGAAGATATACAAATGGAAATTAACTTAGATAGAAGGAGTGATTATGGAGGAAACTTGATGATTGGATAAGAGAGTTGTCCACATAAGTACTCAGGTATCTTATGACAGTATCTGTCTGAAGAGGAGTACCATTTATAACATAAAAGGTATGAGAAGATATTGCCAAAGGCTACTACCCTGTAATTTTTGCATGTAGTCTGAGACCATTTTAGGAGCATAAATTATCTGCATATTCCAACCCTTGTTAGAGCTGTTTAGTATCAGTGGGTGAGCTGATAACAATGTCCAGCCTGCAGTCAACAGCAAACCTACTCAACCACACATCTGGGAGTATTGGCTTGGGTGTGTGCAGAATATATACCAAATAGTAAAGGGCCTAGCACTGATCCCTGTGTATCACATTAGCTATGTTCAGAGAGGAGGTACCAACAACTTTTACAACCTGGGAATTGTTGGATATATAATCTGCAATACAGCAGACAGGGTAGTGGATTATATTAAATTTGTCTAATTTCTCAATAATGCCATTTTAGAGACTAGTGGCAAAAGCCTTGACCAGGTTAATAAGTAGTGAGTCCAAAGTGACCACTGTCCACATCTTCTGTAAACTTATCAAAGTATACTAGGTTCAAGAGACAGAAAATGCCCTTCATGAAAGTAAACTGTTCTGGGTTTAGATCAGTTAGGTTTTCTATGTCTACATAAATAGGTTCTGCTATTATACATTCCATGGCTATGCATATAAGACAATATAAGCCTGTCCACTGGTTACATTTCTGAAGCCTGGAAAACAGCTACTGTAATGCCATTACCAAGGGTGGCCCAACAATGGACGCTGGCAACCACAGACCCATTAATCTCACTAGTCTCATATGTAAAGCTATTGAGTGCATTATCTCAGAATTCATTAATCTAGACATTGAAAAATCTCTCAACCTTGGACCCTCATCAATTTGGCTTTATCAAAGGAAGGTCTTGCCTCTTTAACCTCATTAATTTCTTTGAAAAAGTAACTGAAGCTGTGGAAAGTAGTTATACAGTGCATACAGCATATCTAGACCTGGCTTTTGACACTATTCTTCATGTAAACATTATTGACAGACTTGTAACTGAATATAGATCGGCACGTAAAAATCCACTACCAAACATTAGCGGACCGGAGTTCCACTGTGGCGACCCCTAACCAGGATAAGCTGAAAGACACAACAACATTATACGATGGGCATCTAACTGGTTGTCTGAAATTGTCTGAAATGACCCATGTAGTTATAGTAGTAGTAGTTGCCACATCTGAAAGCAAAACTATTACCAATAGTGTACTACAGGGCTGAGGTTTTAGGCTCTCTCTTATTTGGCATATATATCTTAGACCTTCAGGTCAGCACTTCTGGCCGATGGTTCACTAAGTTTGAAGAAGACTGCAAAGGGTGTTGTTACTCGATCTTCAGTTGACTCACAATTACTCCAAACGTGGCTTAGACTATGATAACAATAGGTGCAAAGACAATGGTCTCAAATTAAATGTAAAAAATGTGGCATTGCTCATTTTGGTAAACAAAACAGTTTCATTTACCATATAGGAGATGCGCCCCTCCCAATCAGGCACTATTGTAAGGGATCTAGGTATTCTTGTTGATAATTCCTTATCAATTGACCATCATGTCTCCCACAGTAGTTCAGAAAGCCTTTTATCTGGTCCTCCTACTTTCCAAATGTGTCTCCACTAGCTCCAAAGTTTTAATTCCTGTTTACTCATATCTTATCAGATCTGTTATTGAATATAAAACACCTTTTGGCATTCATTTATCTAAATATATCACACAACTTTTGAGACCTCAGGAATTCATAACTAAAAAGATCAGTGGCTTCAAAAATTTCAGTTATAAGGAGAGGCTGACAGGTCTTTCTATGTACTCAGTTTGTTACAGACTCCTCTGTGGAGATCTATGTCTAGCCTTTGGTGCCATGAAAGATCCAACCCTATTTTTATCTCCTATTCCTTCACAGAACTAATGGCATATCATCAGCAGATGAATAAGACATGTTG
>NC_056750.1:279607206-279667206 GCF_019279795.1 Protopterus annectens | reverse complement strand
GTTCCAAAACCACACCAACAGTCATTTTGTACAGGCTAACACTGTTATTAATCAAATATGATTCCATCATTTGTGGTTTAGATCAAATGACTTTTTGGTCAAATATGTTACATTTTTAATCAAATGAGCAATCTATGTTTTATTGCCTGAGCTAGTGATATATATATATATATATATATATATATATATATATATATATATATATATATATATATATATATATATATATATATATATATATATATATATATATATATATACTTCAAAAAGATGAAATACCACAAAATCATTTCCACATTATTAAGACAAGATTATCGAAATTGCATTGCAATGACAATTTAAATCATAAAATTCTCTATAATCGAAAACAAGTACGTCATTGCTTGTAATTAGCAGCACTATAAAAAAGGAGTAAAGTTGCTATCTAATGTACAGTGTACCACTTTACAGGCATGGTGGATGTAATGTAATATAAATCCAGAAATACTGGCCACATCTACACTACCTACAAGTTGCAAAAAGGAAAACATATTAGTTTTGGATAACTATATATACAATCTGGAGAAGACTATGAAGAACAAAAAGTACTATGCATGCAAGTTAAAATTAAGAGAGAAATGCAAAGGTAGAGTTGTAACAAGTTATACTGTTACCAGAGAAGAACTAACAAAGTCTGTGAATCATAACCACTCTGCCAATCTGGCAGAAGTAGAAAGATATATATTTTGTCATGAAACGAAGCATGAATTTATAGAGATAATCCATGTCTAATTGTAGATGATGCTCTTGCTTTTATGTTGCTGGAGTATGCAGCAAATTTGCCAAGTAGGAAAGCTCTGTTGCAACAGGTTATCAGAGTTAGAAAATCTTGCAAGTTTGCAAAAAGTATACAGGGAGTGGATATTATGACTGAAAGTTAGAAAATTACCCTTCAAAAGTAGGATACTTCCTTGAGAAAAATTTAAGTGATTCATTGAATGAAAATTCAGTGTTGGTGCTTAGTATAGTATAAAGCATGTATGATTTACGTCGCAGAACAATTTGGATGATGGATGGCACATATATCAATAAGGAGAAGCAGTTACGACATCTATACATTGTACATGGATTAGTTAAATACAGAGGGTACAGTAAATCTATTCCCTTGTTCTGCTTTCATGACAAAGAAGTCACTTAAATGTTATAATAATATGTGGTGTTGCATATTTGAGTTCTTAGATTATAATAAGTTTGAATGTAATGTGAAGTTTTTATTATATGACTGAAATCACAGCAATCAAAAGTCTAAAACTAAACATAAATTGAGCTACACCAAAAAGGTTGTTTTTCCATTTTGCATAGAATTTATGGAGAAAATGCAAAGTTTAGGACCGGCTGCGTTATACTTTTCAAATATAACATTTTAGATGTCTGTAAAGAAACTTGCAGCTTTAGCTTTTTTGTCGGAAAGTGATGTACTTCCCATGTTTAATAATCTAAAGGAACATTTCCCAGTAGAAGGTAAAGAGCTTATCAGATATTTCTCAGATTGGTATTTGTCAGGAAAAAATCAGAAAGTTCAGCATTCATTCTACTTCATTTGCTCGGTTCCCGCCACTGTTTCTAATTCAGTTTTTGAACATTTCTACTCTCAATGATTTGTTTCTACTGAAAACACAAAATACAGTTGAGGCATGGCATCAGAGACTGAAATATTTAATTGGAAAACAGAATTTAGATTTCTCCAGTGTGATGTATACTGTAGTGCGTGAACAGCACAGGGTAGATGAAATAAGACTTCGAATGACTGTCAGGTGTCCACCGTCACCTAAAAATCAAACGTTATTGCAGCGTCACAATCAGTTTCAGTGTGTACTAGAACTGATTATAGATGTTTTGAATTTATTACAGTTATAGCAATAGTTTTAAAAATGTTATATTATTCTAAGGGGTCTATATCAGAAGCACAAAACGGCTTCTGAGGGAATATGTAAAGAGCGACACATATTCATTGAACCGCATTTATGCGATTCGATGAATATGTCACAGAGCAAGGAGGTAGTTGGCCAACTACATGGAGTTGCCCTTTCCTTCGCTATAGTGTGATCTCGGAGTTGATATATTTGGTTAGGGGGGGTATGGGAGGGCAAAGCCCCCCACCTGATAATGTTTTTTAATTTTTTTTTACGAACGGCCATGTGAATTTTTTAACTAGGAAAAAATTTGATTATGTGGCCATTCGCTATTTAAAGGTTTTACATATTATGTAAAATTGAACACAGTATCGTATGCAGGGTCACAGGCTATTCTGATATAGACCCTATTCTAAGAGTGATTACAGAAATATTACTTTAAATTCACAAGGAATGATCGGACATTTCTCTACACGATAGTTATAATTTGGTTTAGGGTGATTTACTTTTAAATAACAGTGTACAGGAAGTGATTTACTTTGTTTTCCAAAACAAATCAACTACAAGACATGATCGTATACATTCAGGGAAACTTTCCGGTTATACGGAATTCAATGTTTTAAATTTTTGTTGTAATGCAGATTTGATAATCTTGTTTCGATACTGTGGGATTCAGTTTTATGGTATTTCATCATTTTGAAGTCGACATCTATATATATATATATATATATATATATATATATATATATATATATATATATATATATAGGTATAGTAGGAAACAATGAATACACTCAAAATTGACAGGCTGAACAACAACATCTTTATGTTGAAAACACAGGCATCAACAAGCAAAGACACATGCACTAAGAAACAGTCTCAGCATATGAAAAAATCAAAAACAAATGAAAACAGAAATTAAAACATAATTTTTTTGCAGAGGTCAAGACACGTGTACCCCCCAATGTGGAGGATTGCACCCTCACACCACCTGCTAATTATATAGAAACTTGTTAGACTAACCTGCTTTGTATCAGCATACTTTATGGAAGGCTATTAAGTTTAAAATTGAAATGTCTATCACCATTATAGATTCCTAGATTCCTAGATTGTTACTATGTTAATTACCCATGGGGGTCTTTCTAAGCCTAGACAAGTTTTCCCAAAATAATAATGATGTCATGCATCTGAGTAGGACATTGAAAGTAGGGCATTTATAAACTACCTCTGTCCATAAGGGACACGGGTGCCTGGCCTGCTCTAAATTTCCTATTCCCAATCCACTGGTCTAAATTGCACTTAAACTGGGTACTAGATGAACTCAGCTTCACATGGATGGGAAGCCTGTTCCATAGCATGAGTAGTCTCTAGGACACATACCTGTCTCTCCAGCATGTTCTGTTTAAGATACAGACAAAATTCAGGCCTAGACCTTGCATTTCTGGTACTCTTTGACTTATGAATATGTAGTAGATTCATAATTGTGGGTTTATGGCTGCCTTGTAAGCCAGGCAAAGATCACCCCTCAGCATCTATAGAAGGCTGAGTAGATAGAAAGGGCTTTAAGACACTCTGCATAATGCAGGTTTGTTATGCCTTGTATTCTTTTTGTAAGGAACCTCTGAGATCATTCTAGTTGCTGCATATGTCCATTGTGGTACATACCAAAGGGGGCATTGTACTCTATGATTTGTCTGATAAGGGTGGAGTACAGTGGGACAATGACCTCTTTGGGCCTAGATGCCATGCCCTTACTTATAAGTTATGCAACGTAAAAAGATAACCTCACCACTGTGGCCACATGATTGTCGAAGGTAAGGCTACTCTCTATGTGTGTACCCAGATCCCTGACCACTGGGTCGACTGTTAGGGGTGTATTATCAACATGGTAATTAGCTGGGATGGTTGACTTCCCAAAGAATACGATTATGGATTTCTTAGTATTGAGTTTAAGACCATGGCTTTGGCACCATGTGTTAGTCAGAGATAGAGCTTCTTGAAGAATGCTAATGTCTGCAGGGGAGTCAATGATAACTCCCATCTTGCAATCATCTACAAACCTAGTAAGCCATAAACCTTCAGCATTTGCTTCCATTTCAGAGAAATAGATGCTAAAAAGGAGTGGGCCCGGGGGAACTCCACTAGTGACTGGTCTCTTTGTGGAGGTGGCCTCACATATTTTGACCTCCTGGGTCCAATAATTGAGCCAGTTGGCTATCCAGTGCATAATAAAAGGGTTTATACCTACATTTGTGAACTTGTCTATAATGCACAAGTGGGGAATTGTATCAAATGTCTTGGCCAGGACGTAAGATGTGTGCACAGTCTTACCTTCATCCATTGCTTTGGTAACCCTCTTGAAAAAGTCCACCAGATTTAATAGGCATGACCTTCCTTTAACAAGTCAAACTGTGATGGTCTAGCTTTTACAGGTTACCAATGTCCTCATTTACCATGTCCATGATGATTCTTTCCATGGCCTTACACATGAGGCTGGTAAGACGTATGGGTCTGTAGTTACCCAGATCAGTGGTTGGACCTCCTTTGTGTAGGTGAATGACTGTAGCCATCTTCCATTTCTTGGGCACAAAACCTGATTAAAGGCTCCAGCTGAAAAGTGATTAAAGTCAACCAGAGAGGTCATGTTTCATGACATTTATTAACCATCCCAGGATGTTATCTGGGCCCATCAATGCAGCTTTTGGGCTTGGAAAGTGCATTGATGACCTGTTCCCTAGTAATGGTTGGGAGGTTGTGGTATGTGTTATTTGCTTTGGACTATCAGAAGGAGAGTCGGAGGAGCAGAGGTGCCAGAAGCTGTTGAAGACTGGGGCAGGGGGGTGAGAGGGGCACTTACTGTTCGAAAAAGGGCAACTTTTATAACTATTTACTACTACAACATAGGTTCACTTTGAGGACTTTTTAAGCTTAGCCAATTCCCTTTTGGCGCTTGATTCTTGAATTAACATTTTCTGATTGGTCTTACCTATCCCATGGCTGATAATTGTATATTAGCCCTAGTGAGAATAACTGTGATCATTCCATAGATAATTTGAGGGGACCTATTATGGGATGCAGCATTTAGGAACTGCCTCTATCCATTTGTGGCATGAGGGGCAATCATGGAGTACATTTTCTATTGCCCATTCTTAAATCCAAGTTGCATTTCAATATGGATGGATGAGCTTTGTTTTATTTTTATGGATAGTTTGTTCTGGAACACTGGTAGCCTCTGTGGTATATATCCATCTCTCCACAACATTCAGGCCCATGAAAAATAGGTACAAATCTGTACGCTGATTAACATAAAATTTGCATACATAATTACACAACCCCACCCACTCCAATGGAATTGTGGGATACCAACTTTCAAATGCAAACTGAAGAATAGAATCAAAATATAGCACCAGAGTCCCCTTGCAGCCATTTTAATGTCCCATTACCTGGCTATTTCACCCCATTTACCATAAACATGAGTATGCATACTGCTTTACTTCTACAATGATTATTTGGATTTTATTTTTTTACATTTTATAGCACAATGCGCAAACACTAACAGATATCTGCTAAATAAAGCAATACTGTCTCACAATGAAAATAGACATGGCATTAAAACTTCTCTACCCTTGAAATTCACATTCATTGAAACAAAGAAAATGCATCTGGCCAGTGGTGGATAAAGATTACCTTTGGGCTGTTAAATCAGAGGCCCCTTGCGCACAAAACAAGAAACATACATGCGTTCTTTGATACACCTTCCTAACTTTATTAAATTATATTCCTTGTATAATACAGCACACTTGTTAGACTTAAGTCAGAGCGCATTTTAAATTTATTGTTTGAACATTTTTCCAGTAGGCAATGAAGCAAAATGCATGCACCAATAATGACAAAACTGCCCTATTCAGAACATTTCCATGATAACAGTCTATGTTTACACACAATATATATTATATATATATATATATATATATATATATTATATATATATATATATAAATACAGAATCACAGTAGTGTAAGCCATGGGCATGTTGCACAGCTTCTTGCACTTATTTTCAATTTGGGGTGGTGGGAGGCCAAACACCAGGGACACATTTTAAACATTGCTTGTATAATTTTGGAAAGTTGCTTGCATAAAATGTTGTGTTACCACTGTACATTTCACTGCCAAGTCTTGAACCCAGAACCCTGTGCACTACAGTCAGAGCAACATACCACTAAGCTAAATCAGTTTCCTGAAAGACAGGAAGACCCACCTAAATGGCTATCATTTAGTGAATTCAGTTCTCACTTATCATCATAACTCTCAACCTCTTAGCACAAAAATACAGAACAAAGCCAATAATGGGGGAATACAGCCCCAAAATAGGGACACATTTCAAATACTGATTTTTATAAACTTAGAAAATTGCTAGCATAAAAGGTTTTGTTTTACTGTTCTTGAAAACCAGAGATTTAATGAGGAACAGAACAAAATTGTGAGGCATAAAGTCACAAGTGATGGTGGCTAGGAACTTTAGGCTCTTTTTACCTGCACCCAAGTACAGGGTTTGAGCCTGTGTACCTCTAGCCACCAGATGTATCCTGTTGGGGGCATTTTCACACACACACACACACACACACTGCTGAAGATAGTACCTTAGCTCTGCATACGGAAATCCGTGGCAGCAGTTAATCGGCTGAATAATTGCCTTCTTCCTGTAGCAGATATGGTTCTGACAGTCAAAATGACAGACATGCCTTGCAATGTAGAACAGATTAGAAGAAAACACACATTGAAGTAATGCATTGACTCATTATTTCATACTTTTTCCATAGCCATTTAATTCTTTGCTGCACTCTGCTTTCTTAGACTGGGACTCCAGTTTAGATAGTTTATTAAATAGTCTCTTGAAAAAAGAGCACCAAGCATCTATTATTTGAATGGTAAGATTAATAGAACAATCTATATATAGTTTACTGTATCAGTTATTTCTCCCATTAAACAACTGCTTGTGAATAAGTTGGATTTAAGAATTAAAAGTGTATGTTACGTGTGAATATTAACACACTAATGACTTTTTAGTGCAATAATTGCACCTGACTACATAAAATACTTTTCATCAGTCAGATGTAAATATATACAGCAGTTCAGTATTTCAAACAGAATGGGGAGATAAAGCTCACATCCTAGAAAAAAATGCAGTCCTATTTCTTTCTTATAGCCAATACCAATGCACCAACAAATTCAACACGTCTCTGCAAAACTTGTACTTTTCAACATATCTAGCTGTTTTGTGTGCTATATTTACATTTCTTTCTGAATCTGTTGCCTTAACACATCTGATTATCTATGTCTAAACAAAGCTTTGGGGATTTTAATCTTCAGCCTGAATGTCTGCCCGAACGGCAGTTATCCCCAGCTCTGCAGTAAAGAGCAGCAGCAGTTAATCCGTGGCTGAATGTCTGCCTGAACGGTAGTTATCCCTAGCTCTGCAGTAAAGAGCAGCAGCAGTTAATCCATGGCTGAATGTCTGCCTGAACGGCAATTATCCCTAGCTCTGCAGTAAAGAAATCCGCAGCTGAATAACGAACGGCATAGTGCAAGACTGCAGTTAAATAAAGAAATCCACCCGAACAGGGCATAGTGAAAACTGCAGTTAAATAAGAAATCTGCAGCTGCATAACAGTAAGAGAATAAATTCAAACAGGTGCGAGGTCATTACGCACGTGGTGACGAGTTGGGACAGTCGCAAGTGCTGCAGAAGTGGGGGGCTCCCCTCCCCCCTCGACCTATGGTTCCAGCGTCCATGCAGAGGAGAAATTTGAGCTGCACTTGTCAGCCAAAATGTTGGCAATGGCCTCTGGTTCAGTGTGAGTAATGAAATTTATAGTAAGTTCTGTACATTATTGTATATTTCCCCTGACGTTACAGACACAGCTGTGGAAAGCTTTGTGGTTGTCCTTTACCTGAAAAGATTTTTTTCTTCAAATTTAGCCTTTGAAGTATTAATTAACCTGCTTAGTTGCCTGTTTAGGTTGGTCAGGGTTTTTTTAATATGTATGGCTTTGTTTCTCCTATGCCTGGCCAAGATTTTTTTCTTTTGTTGTATAACTGATTGATGTTGTGATTCCACCACTGTGGCTTGCCTTTTGAATATGTCTTATTCTTAATATGAGTGGGCACAGCTCACTCTATATAGCGATCAATATGGCTGTACAGAGATTTTGTAAATAGCTCAGCATATGCTATGGTGTTTACTGGGTTTGGCATTGCTTGGAATTTAGCTAAGGTGTTGCTTAGTAGAGAGAGGTTATCCTTGGAATAGTTCCTAAAGGTTTTTGTTTTTTCTGGATCACCGGATTTAATTTTTATTTCAAGTAATACTGCGTTATGGTCAGATCTGATGAGGAAAGATATTACATTGTGTGAGGAATATTGCCCCCCCCCCATGTTTGTGAGTACAAGGTCAAGGATTTTTGTACCCCTAGTAGGAGAATGGATCAACTATTCCAGGATGTTGGTATTAACAAAGTTAATTAATTGTTGGCCTTGTGTATTAGAAGTGGTATAGGATTATCAGTCTATAGAGGGGTAGTTGAGATCTCCCATGAATATAATATTGGGTTGAATGGTGAGGGACTCTAGTACATTAAGATAGGTAGTATGGGTTTCCTAGGACATGGAGGGGAACCTATAGGTTACAAAGATATGGCATGACACTCTGTTTATGATGAGTTGCACATGTATGAGTTTCAGTGGGTCAAACACTTAAGTAATATGGATGTGAGATTGTTTTTAATATAGACTGGGACTCCTCCACCTTTAGTTCCCTCCTGTGCAGTATCCGGTCTAAAGCTATGAAAGGAATTATAACTTTGCATTGCTATGATTTCAACAGCTACCAATGGTACTGACCTTAAATAAATACTCCACTTTACATTTTCTAAGTTCCTTCCTGGCATGTTTTAGTGTGGTCTTGAGGCAGGGTGATCAGAATTTCCTACAGCTTTCATTATCTCCTTCTTTTGATATACCTTTTGTTAATATGTAGTTCCACCAGAGATTTTATTTCTGACTTTACTATTATATTTAGGGTGGCTAGGTATTAACTTTAAATGTAGCTGTTTAGGTGCCGGTAAAATTTAGAAGTGAAAGTGGCAGCTGTCCCAGCTGGGTCCAGTTGTGCAGAATTGTATGGAATTTTAACTAAGTCTTGTACATGCTGAAGTAGGTTTAACCTTAAGATGGCCTGATTTGATGGTTGGGTAGTATAAATTGGCCTAACAGAGATGGCAATTGATTTGTGGTGAAATTTAACCAGGAATGAGAAGATTGGTGTGGGGCACAGACAGAAGCTAGGCTGGTAAGGACCAACCTCTAGCGAGTAAATTCTCAATTTGCTCCGGTGCATTGGTATTAACAAAGTAAAGAAACTGCTGAGCATATCCACTTTTAGAGGTGTAAGTGTACCAATCAATGTGTGGGTAATTGATGTTAGCAATAAAGTATTTGGTTTCATATTTAACCTTTGACTGGTATTAAGGTGATTTCCAATTCATGTGAGAACTTTGGTCTAGTTAAGTGACTTTTTAAAATATGCATGGTATTCAAGTGGACAATCAGAGTCAATTCTACAACTTTATTCACATTAGCTTCATGCAGACTTTGCTTTAACCTTCACAGCAAATCATTTTCCCAGATTTGACTGATGCAGTCTAAAAAGCAAATTAAAACCAGTGCATGCAGTTTCTGCTGTTTTCTCATTTGTCTTCTGTGCTTTCCTCTCTCTTACCCCTCTTTCACTATGACCATATGAATCACATTATACAACGTTGGTTTTGTTCTCAGAATTAAGTAGCGCTAACTGCATTCTTGGTTTTCTTTTCCCGTCCTCCAGCTAATTTTAGTACTGCTATTCTAAGGCTTTTATGAATCACTCACCCCTTTGTTTCACCTGCTACCTCAGTACTTCCAAACTTTACTACCTACTTTGTTCATGTAACGTTTATCACAATAATTGGAAGACTGCAGCTTTGTTTTATATTCAGCATCTCACCTTTTCAGTGTAAGACAGTTTGTTCTCCACATTAGCTGGGAGTAACATGACCCTTCACATGTATTCAGAAACAATGCAATCACAAAAATGACTAAATGTTTTGCATTTATTCAGAAATTTACAGCTGTGCACTCAATTTAGCCAGTTTCCAGATTCAGTGTTAGACTAAGGCAAGTTTGTAATCCCTTTCCAGGATAAAGTTCAGTTCATAATCTGGGAGGGATGATGATCACTGCTCCATTTTACAGCACACAGATGCTGCAGTTGACAAGTTAAAGTGGTAAAATTTGAGAAGAGGAACTTTTATATCTAAATTTAGAAGGTTGAAATCTACAATAATATTGAGTAGAAATAAAGAACCTAAGCATTTAAAATGGTTTTGGTAGTTTGATGTTTCTTTTGCATAGCACATGGCATGCCAGTACCTTTGAGTTCGAAGTGTCCATTTCTTTACTTAGGACATTTGCCTCATCATGTCCATAAACTGACTGCTGTTTCTGTAAATATTGTCACATGAGGTTAAAAAAGTAATTGTTCACCTCCTGCCAGCTGCAGAAAATTGACGGTTATGCCTTTTGTGGTGAAGCCTTTGAATAACTACATGAGTACAGCGTTCTGGCTTGCACACCTGTCTATGTTTTGGATGATATTTCACATACATGGATCCCTACCAGAATACGTATAGTCCCAGAAATGTCTGTTGACTCTACAAGCATAAATAAACCTAATGTTCATGTACATACCCTGTGATACCTTTGCACAACTACTTCCATGCTATCTGAATACTTGCAAGCAGAAAACAACACAAGTGGACATATGTTACATAAATAAACTATATATATATATATATATATATATATATATATATATATATATATATATATATATATATATATATATCTTTTTATTTTTTCAGCCAACAACTACAGATAAAACCAGTAATATAAAGAAAACGAACACTGGCCAGTAAAACTGGATACAAAGTTTAATTAGCGCTTTCGTCTGTTATTACACTTGACTTCTTCAGATTAAAAGAGGAACTTTTCATACATCACTTACTTTTATAGCCAGGCTAATCACATGTCATTAAAGCAAAATGCAGCTAAAAGTCCCTGGTGTTTTTGTTATCGTTATACACCGCTGAATTTCACCTTATAAAATGCATGAAAACCATACTTCTTTATTTACATATTGCATATAACCTATCAGCCCCCATCTCAAAATTAAAATAAAATACAGTCCAAAATACATTTCCACATAAATAAATCATGTACTTAAAAAAGGCAAATATTGTTGTTTTGCCACAAGAATATACATGTCTGCCCTCCCCCTAAAAATATAGTTCAGCTTTTAATTTTAAATAGCTGGAGAGAGAAACTACATCATTTAGTCCGGGTGGGTTGGTGGCATCCACTCTAAGTTGCCACATAAATTCTTTAAATTCTAGAAACAGTTCCTTCGGTCCCCCCTACTATCAGATACTACTTGATCAATGGCTACAAATTTAAACTTGTGATCTGGGTTCAGAATAGTATGTACAGCCAATACATTATTTTCATTAGCCTTCCTGATGTCATACTTATGTTGGTAAATACGAACTTTAAACACTTTCTTGGTCTTCCCTATGTAAAAACTTTCACAGCTTTGACATCGGGTGGCATATACAACATGTGTGCTGTTACAGTTCAACTTGAAATTTAGTTGAACCGTACCATACCTTAGAATAATACCTTTTTCTGTTTCTAATACATTAGCACATTGGTTGCAGTGTCCACATTTTAACATTTTGCCTTTCTTATAGTTTTTATTCCCCTCTTTATTTATTTCTAACAAATCTTTGACACATGCATCATTTTGTGTATGACACATGGTCTGTCACCAACATTTTTAAGGACCTCTTTGTCGCTTTTGAATATAAACAAATTCTTTTTTAAAATATCATTTATATCATAAAATTGCAAATTGTATGTGAGAATAAAGGCCCTTTAAACTCATTTGTGTTCCTTGACCCCATATCAACGTCTTTATTATTGCTTTTGTCACTTTCCTCTGAGCCCAACAATAGAAAAAAGTGTCCTTTGACTCTCTTTTCTGTAACTTCACACAAAACTGGTTCAATGAAACTATTAGTGTATCCCCTCCTAAGTAACATACCCCTTAACTTTTCCCTTTCTTCAATGTATATTTCTAGGTCACTGACCATCCGTGCTAACTGCACACATTGGTCCTTAACCAAAGATCTTTTTTGAAAGTCACGGTGATCTAATCTGAAGCTTTCCATAGATCTATGATAATTTTCTTCACATTCTTTCAACTGACCTTACCACCTCTACCTTTCCCAAGAGTCTTTTGCATGTATTTACTAATCTTTTTATTAATAACTATTCCCTCAGATCAGACTGTTAGTTTCTCTTACATTAAATATTCCTCTATATCTTTGTTTTGCTCTTTTCTTCATATATCTGGAAAATGCCTTGCTTTCTCTGTTAGTTAAATAGCCTAAAATAAGGAATTAGTTAGATTTCCGTTAAAGTTTGACAAGTGAATAAGTATGTTCTCCTGTACATTTTATTCCTTTGAGATATTTGACATTTTTTGTTATATTCTATTCATCTTTTTGTTTTTTTCCAAGGGGTTGCCAGTCTTTTCTCGAGTAAGTTTGTTAAGCACCAATGATCTCAGTCTTTATACCTGCTTTATCCTATGCCGTTAAGGAGGTGCAGCCTACAGTAGGTGAAAACAGCCTTTCAAGTTCATCTTCTTGAATGAGCAGCAAAGCAGTTGTACTATTGTCCATTCTTTGGCTTTCAGTGTCACTGGTTATTCACTACAGTAATTTGCATACTCTCCCAGAAGCCGTGGAATGTAGTTAGACTGTCATTAATTCATCTGGTACAATTATAATGATTATACATGTTACAAATTTGCTTTCTGGCTCAATGTGTCTATTTTGCATGCTTTACTCACTTAAGTGCATCTTATTATTAAATATGTATTTAGCTCACTGTCCCCTTACAACACCATCCAGCCCACTCTTATTGGCATTTTTGTTATCTGCCATTATTTCCATTTATCAGTGGACAGCTGCAGAAGGTGAGAACTAGGGACAGTGCCTTCATCTTTGGTGAATTAGTGGTTTTGTCCTAATATTTTTCACAATCCCTGCAGTGGCTGCTGGGTGAACTACCAAAATAAAGCCACCAGTTCTGGCTCACTGGTATGTGTATGTGTGTGTATGTGCTTCAAAGGACACTCCATTCTCAAGTTACAGCTGGAGCATTGCTTGGCAGGTCAGACTCTGTTCCCCATTTTGCTCCATAACAAGATGCAGTACCATCTGTGTTCCTGTAGGTAGAAGTACAACATTGAGACTGAACTAACTCCCTCCCCAAGATGGGGTAGGTTTGCTCATTCCCATGATCCTAAATGAGTACTCGGAGGCCCAAGTCCATAAGCTGAACTCAAGTTGCTGGAGATGCAGTCAGGACTTAACCCCTCTATGCCATGAGACTGAATGCCTTAAAGTGCATTTTGGGACAAAAAGGCAAACAAAGCAACCCTTCACTTTTCTGGCATCTGAATAACCTTCAGTTTCAAGTCCAGAACCTAAAGTGGGAAATGAATTTTGGGATTCAAGCTGCAGTTCTAAGGATTGTAATTGTAGTTCTTGCAATACTGAGATTGAAAGTGCAAATTATGTAAAATGTATCAAAAGTCCAAGGCAGTATTTTTCTTGCTTTGAGGTGCAGTGATCTTTGAGATAGTAAATATAAAGTAATATGGGTGTGGCACATAACTGATGTGTGAAGTAGTATAGCTTTAAGAATTAGAAATAATATGGTATCTGAGTTATTTTATTTATTTATTTATTTTATTTTATATTTGATTACCGGGTTGGTCTGACTGGGCAATCAGTTTCCTGTTTTCAGCAGAGACCCGGGGAGAAAAGCTCCACATACATGACAATCATAAAAATACAAAATACAGAAATACAACAGCTCCAGATACATAATAAAAATACAACAGTCAGAGATGAATACAAATTAATAGAGCAAACAATAATATATCATGGCATAGTATGACAAGAAGTTACAGCAGTATACAATATATAGAGTGTACAGTAGTAAAGCAGAAAATATAATGTATTTGAGTAAGAAGGTGCAGTAAAACTATATACAGTTATATACATACATTTTAAAATACAGTTCATTATGGTAGTTTTTTTTTGTATGTGTTTGACTTTTGAGTAGTGCCAGATTTCAGCAACTTTGCAGGAGTAGAGGCATTATATAGTAATTTTGGTGTCTTTGGTTAGATAGTTTTTGCAGTGCTATAGGGTTCCAAGTTTTTTATAGACTTTGGATATGGTTTGTGCTATATGTTTATCAAACTTTAGGTTTTGGTCAAGTATTAGACCGAGAAGTTTAGCTTGTGATACTGGGGAGATTTGGGTGTTATTGGCAGAACTGGTAGAGAAGAGAGCAGAAAAATCAATAGTTTTGGTAGGGTGGAAAAGCATAAGTTGAGTCTTTTTGGGGTTAAGTATTAGTTGTGAATTAAACAGAATGGTGGAAATGCACTAAAACACCAAAAATAAATCCAAAGTGCAAAGGAGAGGTTGGATAAAATCAAATACCGAAGTTTAATGTCCAAAAAAAAAAAAAAAAAGTATAAATACAGAACTTACACTATTGAAAATGAATATCTGAATGAATGTATTTTAAGGGAAATTGTTCCTAAGGGACTCAGATTATGGAAATTTCCCAACAATGTGCAATGTGACAGTGTTTTTTATAATGAGCTTATTGAACTATTTAACAAATGTGGTTTGGATATGTTAAAACTAATGGTAAGAGAGAACATAAGGTGTCAGGAGATTTTACAAAAAGAAATTGAAGAGTTAGACCAACAAATCAAGATGGACCTTATATTTAGCATAGAGGAAGAGAAAGCTAAATATTTTGGCTTAAGAGAGGAAATTGACAAAAAAAGTGAAGAGTTAGTCAATAGGAAAATGAGTAAATTGGAAAGGGATACAAGGGAATATAACAATAAAGTTAGTTACCCTAAACCTCAGCACAAATACAATACAACAAATGAATTTACTAACAATATTGCCACAGAAGGGAATGAAGGAAATGTTAGTGGGATTTATGATGAACAACAGGAATATGATAGGAATCCCAAAGACTGATCAATAAGAAGGGTATGTATGACACAAATTTTCAGATGAGAGGAGGAAGGGGAAGAGATACTAGATTGTTACCACCGACCCCAACCCTCCTGTCAAGAAAAAGTATGTGAAAATATGAACAGGATTTTAGTTGATAATAATAAGAATACATATAATAATTTTACTATATATAATTTTAGCAATACTGTGATTAAGTTGTTTTAAGAAAGGTAAAACCTCTCTCTTATTACAAAATAATCAAAAAGTGGATACAGGAATATTTAACTGAAAAACTTAGAACATGTTATGGAATCACAAATTAGGAAACAACAGAATAAGATGGAGAGTTTATTATACGAGTTGAAAGAAGACAAGAACCTAAGGGTCATGAAACCAGATAAAGGTGGTGGAGTGATATTTATGGATAATATAACATATGACACTAGATATGTAAATGTCTCCTTAAATGAGATAAATATTGCATACAGTAAAATTGATTGTAATTTAAAACAAATGTTATATGAAGAACTTATAGATCACAACACTTTCCTTTACCTTAAGATAGATAAACCTAAAACACCTACCATATTTGGCATACCCAAGGTTCATAAATGTGAAAGGGACCCTCCACTTAGACCTATAGTTTCAGCGGAAGGGTCCAAAACCTATGGTATGGCCAAATATGTGGACCAAAAATTAAAAAGTTTATGGCTTAACAACAAAACAGTCCTAAGAGACTCCTGGGATTTATTAAGAGAAGTTTCAGATGAAATGTACCATGACAATTTGTTATTTGTCACAGTAGATGTTACTGATCTCTTCTCATAAATACCTTACAAGGAAGGGATGGAAATATTAGAAGAAATTGTTTATGAAGACAAGACATTATCGCAGAATGATAAATTAGTTTGTACATGGCTAATGGATTTGATTTTAAAGAACAATTTTATTTATTTTAATAGTGAATTTTATAAACAAACCCAGGGAGTGGCAATGGGAGCAGCATGCGCCCCCACCTTTGCCAACCTGGTTTTAATCAAATGGGAGGAGAAATATATATTCAATACAGTTTTTGAAAATTGTTGGACATTATATCGCAGGTTTCTTGACGATATAGTGATATTTTGGACTGCAGGTCGAGATAGATTGGAAGAATTTGTGACCTATATAAACAACACAACTAAATTTTTAAAATTTACTCATAACATTTCTGAACATAAAATGAACTATTTAGATATAGAAATATATACTGAAGATTCCCATTTTGAAAGTAATATTTATAGAAAGCCAACGTTTTGTAATTCATTTCTTCATTATGAAAGTGCACATCCTATGCATTGTAAAAAGAACATTGTTAAGGGACAATTTGTAAGAGGTAGCAGAATGACAAGTGTTGAAAGTGAATTCTTTAAGGAATGTGAGCTACTTCAAAAAATGTTCCTAGAGAGAGGATACCCACTGGATTATATAAAGAAATTTAGAGAGGAAGTTGTAAAAGGAAGGTTAAACAAGTTTAAACCTATTATCAATAACAAAATTAATGTTGACAATGCTAACAGGGATGATCTCGGGGATAAATTCGAGCAAGCACTAATTCTAGAATATAATGGGGTAAATAACAAAACAATATTTTTGAGAGAATGGCAAAGATTTGTGGCTTTTTCTGATTTGGAAAATTTGAGCAATATTTCACATAAAATAATTTATAAGGATTCTAGTAGTATCAAAGGTATCCTAGAAAATAAAAATGGAGTAACTAGTAATAAGCAGAGACAGGGCACTTACAAATGTGGCAGATGTAATCAATGCCCTTACATAATAAACTTGGAGAAGTACTACTTGGAATGTAGGAATAGATGGATATGTGGGGCAGAGTTTTACAACTGTGAAACTAAAGGAATAATTTACTTAGCAATTTGTAAAATATGTGGTTATTTTTATGTGGGTAAGTCAGAGAGGAAACTCAAAAAGAGAATATATGAACATATTTACGAAATACAAACTAAGAAAGGAACCAATGCCTTATTTAAACATAGTGAGCAATGCAAAGATGCTACCTATGTATTTATGGTATTAGAGCAAGTTAAAAGTAACATTAGAGGGGGTCCTTGGGAAGATTCAGAGAGCTATGGTGGCAAGTAACCCTCCAAGCGGACCAACCACCAGGTTTAAACAAATTTATTTCCATTAAACTTTTGTTAAAATTAAGAGCAGCCAAGCTCTAAGACCTCTATAAGCACTTTCACAAAATGACCACTAGAGGGTATTAGTCTATAAGGCAAACTTACAAAATTAGAGTTACAATGATACCTATACATTAATTTATTATTAAATTGATTGATTTGTGAAGTTTTTTCAATTTTAATGTTTTTAATCTAGAGAAAGTTATTAAAATTATTTATTTATTGGAATAAGGTATAATTTCATATACTGTTGAACATGTTTTTTCTTTTTATGTGAATGGTTTTAGAAACAGAATTCTACTTACATTTCCCTTTTAAATTTGATTAGTACAATGAGTACGTTAATTGATGTTATTATAAATACAGCTTGTTGTTTGCAATGATATATCTGATGAAGTCTACATAATATTGAGGGAAACTTTTAAGGCGTTAATGTTATTTCTTTGGTGTGCCTTGTGAATTTATCTTTTTTTGGATATTAAACTTTGGTATTTGATTTTATCCAACCTCTCCTTTGCACTTTGGATTTATTATTAGTTGTGAATTGTTTAACCAGTTTTTGATATTAGAGAAGGCTTCTTAGGTTTTAGTCTGGAGTATTTGAAGTGTGGGAGCTGAGCAGATCACTGTAGTATCATCTGCATATTGGACTACTGTAGCTTGCTGGGTGGCAGTGTGGAGGGTGTTTGTAAAGATAATAGTAGGGGTCCCAGAATGGATCCCTGTGGTACACATACTGTTACTGGGAGAAGGGGGAGAGGGAATTATGCCACTTAACTGCTTGTTGGTGACTGGATAGGTAGTCTTGAAACCAGAGCAAGGAGGGGTTGTTTAGGTTGAGTCCAGCTAGGATAGTAAGTAGTTTGCTGTGGAATACTGTACTGAATGCTTTGGACAGATTGAGAAAGGTGGCAGACACTAGGTTTCCTTGGTTCCTATATTGATTTATAGTGTTGGTGAAGGATATGGGTGCTGTGGTGGTGCTATGGGATGGGCAAAAGCCGTGCTGGGTTTTGGTGAGGACACTATTTTTAGTGGTATGTTTTACTTGTAGCTCTATGTAGTGATTTTTCTTATCTTGCCTTATCTGTTTTTTTGCTTTATTATGTAGTTTGAGAAAGATCTGCCTGTTGTGATCAGCCTTATTGTGATACCATGTATCCCAAGCTTTATCCCTGAGTTTTAGCAAGTTTCTTGGGTTTTTAGAGAGCCATGGGGCTGGGTTGGTTTTTATATGAATTGTCTGTAGGGGAGACATCTGTTTTAATATGTTTAAAAAGGTGGAATTGAAGTAGTCCACTGCCTTGTCTAGTGTAAGGGTTGTAAGGGGAGGCCAGCTGCAATACCTCAGTACATTAATGAAATGCTCAGATATAAATTTTTGAACTACAGATTTCACGTAGGGTGGTTGTTTTAGTGGTTTTGAGGTGTTGTCTTAATAGGCCGTGGTGTTGTAGCGGTTAGCATTGTCACCTCACAGCAAGAGGTTCTTTGGTTCAATTCTTGGCTGGAGCACCTTCTGTGCAGAGTCTTTATGTACTCCCTGTGGTTGAGTGAGCTTTAAAAACATGCAGGTAGATGTGTGCCTGTGTGTGTGTGCCTTATGTGAAGGCTGTATGCCAGGCTGGCAACTTAACAACATAAAAACTCCACTGCCAATCAACAGAGGACCGGTGATCAGCTGTGGCGACCCCTAACCAGAAAAAGCTGAAAGACATTGCTTGAAGTGTTGTCTTAATATGAATGTGGGTAAATGGTCACTAAGGCCATTTGATACTGTACCATAATATTGGGCAGCTGATGGGTTGTTTTTTAGGATCCAGTCTAGTATGGATTTCTTGTTTGTATTTTTGTCAGTGCAGGTGGGTGTTTGGATGAGTTAAGTATAGGAATACAGGTTGATGTGATTAGAGGGGATAGTAGTGTTGATGGATTTCCAGTTAATGTTAAAGTCCCCTAGGAGGAGTGTCTCCAGCGGGAGGTTTGTGGATGCCCTGTTTAGTACAGACTTGAGAGTAGGTATGTTGTCACCTGGGGGTATGTAAATACCCACTAGGTTTAGTTGCTTCTGTTGATTTATTTGAATTTTGTGAATAGGGTTTCTGCATTGTTAAATGTTGGGATTTCTTTATGTATAAGGTCTACTTTGAGGACAGTCTTGTATAGTATGGCAATGCCTCCACCTTTTTCAAGAGTTCTATTAGCCCTGATTATATTATAACCTGGGAGAAGTAACTCACTGTCCTTAATGTGGGGTTTGAGCCAGGTGTCTGTAACGAGTGTAATGTCTGGGTTGTAAGTGGAGAGTGTGGCATGTAATTCATCAGTTTTGTTCAAGATACTTCTAGTGTTCATACTAAGTATAACTATGTCACAGGGTTTTTACAGTTAATTGCATGTTGGATGTTTGGAAAAGTGAGGTTTGTAGTATCAGTTGTGGGGCCTGGGTTGAAGTGTATATCACCACAAAGTTGGAGCTGTGTTTGTGGGAATAGGCATAGAGATTCATAGAGATTGAATTTTGAGTAGAAGTTTATTTAATCTGTTGGGTTTGGTGGAAAGTATGGTTGAATTAATATATCTGAGTTTGCATAGCTCAGTGGTAGAGTAGTTCAGTAAGTGGGGCTGAATGTTGGAGAAGGGAGTGTTACTATGTGGTTAGTAGGTGGAAGTTAGGGTTGGGCTGGGGTGAAAGATTATGTGAGCATTATGGTAGCAGGTAATGGTGTAAAGTGTAACAAGGGTAGCTAGTAGTAACAGATGAGATGTAAACATAAATACTTGAAGGATTATGGGTGGTTGTTTGATTGGTGGTGTTAGTATGGCGGTATAGAGTGTGGTAAGAGGACTTGGTGGGTAGTGGGTGGAGGGTGGGAGCTTGTTAATGTTTGCAATTGTGCTGTTGTTTTGGGATTGGTTGAGGTGGTGGGTGGGATGTGAGTGGGGGTGTGTGGTTTTTTTGTCTATAAATTGGCAGATAGTGGGGGTGGGTGGGAACTGGGGCCAGGGAAGGGGAGCAGAGTGAAGCCTGAGTGTAGCGAGGGAGGAATGGAGCATGCAGGCCCAGATCAGTAGTCAGCTGACAATGCTGACATAAACTATCGGTGAAGTGGCCAGGTAAGTGAGAAAGCCTGAATTAGGTGGGAAGATGATCCCAGAACTAACAGGGAACATAATGTGAGTGAGAGATGATGGAAAGGGGGCAGTATTGTTAAGCACCTAGGACAAACAACAGAACTAAATTAAGGGCAGCTGCAGTGAGAACGTTTAATGGTTTTGATTTCCCTTAGTTTTTATAGTTCCTGTTATTGTTGTAGTTTTGTTTTCTTTAAACTGCAAGTAGACCTAAGGGTTCTGGGGGGTGTTTAATTTTAGATCTCTGGGCATATCAGTAATTATGCATGACCTGAATTGTAGCTATGATAATTAAGCTGGAGACGTGCTGCTACAGAATTATTTTGGTCCCAGATTTTAGCAATCTAGCCTGGAATTGGGTGGGAAACTGGTGTTATGATGATACCTGGTGATATAAAATTAAAGCTGGGGTTAGTTACAGATGAAACAGGAGAGGTAATGGAATGCTATGTTATAGATTTAAGTTTTTCTCAAAAGTTTTTCTCAAAAGAAAATAGACTTTAGTTGGGGGTGGCACTTACTGGAGAGGGTTATGCAGCAGTTGCTTCCTGGTGATGTGGTCATCAGTACAGTGGTTTGATTAAGGAACTATACAGCAGAATGTATTAACACACTCACTAACATTTAAGTTAGTGCAGTTAAGGTATTTTACTGACTAGACACTTGGAAGTTAAGCACCTATGTTAGTTGTTAGTCTGTTTAGTTACAGGACAGTGTCCATGGGTGTCCAGTGCATGAGTGAGATTTTTGAGGATACCACTGCTTGTTATGGGGGCGGAGACCCGACTGACCTGATGGATTACTTGGATTACTGAAAGAAAATTGTGTAGCTAAGTGGAGTTCAACACATACATATCTGTGTCTGTGTCTTATGATTCTTATGGCCTACGTGCCTCAGCTTTGTGTATTAATTATTAGTGCCATTACCTGTTCAGATCTGGCGTGATTACAGAAGTGGCACCACCATCTTACTTGGTATAAAGATAAAGTACCGTAAAGTTTAGCAGTAATGTTATTTAGTAGCAATGTTATATTTTTCTTAGTTATCTGTGAATGTCAAGTTGCAATGTTCATTTTCTGTGAATGAATTCTACTACTGTACAAATGTTTCTGACTTTCACTCCCAAAAATGATGACAAAACAACAGTTAATTTTATTTATTTTATTATTCCATTTTTGTAATTTTGCTACAAAATTGCCTAATTTCTTCACATTGTCATAGAAAACACCCTTGGTTGCAATTTGCTAAACAAAAATCAGTTTTAGGTTCAATATGGGATACATTCAACCTCCAAGCTGCAAGGAAACTCAATTAAGATTTGAAAGTCCTGGATACAAAGGTCTGAGTTATATCTATCTGCCAATGGACTTGTGAATAGGCCAAAGAAAGTCCAGTTTGCCATATTGTTCATATTGTAGGGGAGGAAGCCACTGAGGTATGCAATGCTTTTTGTCTGAAGGATGAGGACAGAAATAGTTTAGCAACATTAAAATGTAACTTTAGGCATGTGAGCCTAAGATGAATATGGTGTATGTAAGACATTTGTTTTTCAGTAGACATCAAGCAGTCCATGGAAACATTGATTTATAAATTGCTATAAATCAGGAGATGATTTGCACCTTGCGATTATTCACCATCAATATGCAACTCCCACTACTAAAAGTAAAAAAATTGTCAGGCAAGATATAAATTTGTAGATACCCATCCAATCATCCAAGTTCTTCTTAAAACATGGGGATGTCACCCTGTTTAACAAGTAAAGGCAATTTGTTCCAGAGATAAGGTATGCATTAGGTAACAGGTCTGTCACTCTAACATGTTTTGTTTATGTGTTGGTGGAGTTTTAGATGTTTCTTTTATG
Organism: Protopterus annectens; assembly: GCF_019279795.1. NCBI lineage: Eukaryota > Metazoa > Chordata > Ceratodontiformes > Protopteridae > Protopterus > Protopterus annectens. The sequence continues at coordinate 279,644,920 of NC_056750.1, read as the reverse complement.
GAGGTAGAAGAAATCCATTAGGCTAAGGCTTTTGATGGCATGCAATGCACAACGTATTTCTTAGGGCTGCAAGATTGTCTGGTAGCTAAGGTTTTTGACAAATATCTTTCTGGGTAGGAACCTTTGAAGCTTTTCTATCTGCATAACATGTCTGGCTAGGTACATGCTAAAAGGGATATTGTAATTTGGGGCGAGTACAGAAGGAAGATAATTTCTCTTGAACTAGATGGGGTGCCTTTAGAAAATAGTTTGGGTACATAGAAGAATTTTCTGACTATTGGTGGTTGAAGAAGAGGGAATTATCAACCCATGCGCCAAGGTCCCTGACTACTGTGTGTGTTTAGAGTGGAGTACTAGCTATACTGTATGTTGTAGATGACGGCTGTTTATAAAAAGTGACAATACTGCACTTTTTTTGTTCTTTTCAAGATCTTTTTCTATGCAGCATTGATTTGTATGGATTGGATCTTGCTGTGGTGATTTTACATCTGGAGGAGTGGGAATGATAACACCAAGCTTATAATCACTGGCAAATCTGGTTAGCCATAGGTCTAGGTTTATGTCATGGTATGTAAGAGATGTATATGCCGAAAGGGAGGGATCCCACTTTAATTATGTGGATTATATCTTTCAGCCAATTTGTAACCCAACTTACAACATAAGGATCTACTCTGATATGTTCTAGCTTATTTACAGTGCTACCATGGGATATAGAATCAAAGGTTCTGGCCAGATCCAGGTATACTGTATAGACTGAATGACCCTTATAAGCTGCCTTTGTGACATTTTCAAAGATGTTTATTAAATTATGTAGCTTTGACCTACTCTTGAAAAAAAAACAGACTGTTGCGGGTCCAGCTATTTAAGGTTTCAAATAACATACTTTATGAAGTCAGAGATGATACATTCCATGGTCATGCAAATTATGCTAGTAAGACTGACAGGAATGTAACTCCTGGGGTCTATGGTGAAAGCTTCTCTGTGAAGGCGCTTTGTAACAGGTGTTTTTCATACCTCAGAGGCATATCCTGTAGCTAGACTTACACTAACCAATTCCATGGGGAGGGGGTGCAGTGAGGGCAAGTTTGGGACTATTTATTAGACGTGCAGGAAAATGTTGTGGGCATAGAAGAGGCATTTTTGGGCTAGCATAGTCAGAACCTGCTCCATGAGGATCACATATGATAATATGGGATTTGAAGGTTTGTACAAGTTCAGTGACTGTTTCTGGGGTAATGTTAGCATTAAATCTGCTTGCAAGACAGTTAGCTACATCTGTAGACTTAGCATGGGTAATGCTGTTTAGAATTAGTTCATAACATTGCTGTATATTATTTCTCAATTTCCTAATCTAATTAAGGAAGGATTTGTAGTTATCCTTGGCTAACAATACCAGTTTTAAATCATGTTTACCTTTGACCTTCTTGATAGTTTTTTTTTTTTAGTTTAGTTCCTTGTTGACTTTCTTGACAGAGTTTTTAATATGGGTAGCTTTGGATTTGCTGTTAGACTTTTTTGTTAAACAGGTTAGTTTATACTGGTGGAATACTAAAGTGTTTTATTTTTAAATTTCCCATTATATTTAGTTTGACTTTGGGCTGCTACACACTCATATATGTGGGAGTAGAAAGTACAGTTATTTACATTCTACTTTCCTGTAACAGTAGAGGTTCATAGAACACACTGCCTTACTGGCATATGAGTACTAGTGCCCTATTACCCTCCCTCTGGAAGTCTATCAGAGTTCAAAGCTCCTCCCACTGCCTATCTGTGGGTGTGAAGAACCAATCTTCGGGCAGAAGCAGGCTGCCATTTAAACCCACAGACAGGACCCTTTCAGTTTTCTAAGGTCCAACAGGAAGAGTAGATGGAAACACAAGTTTTACAAATGCCTACTGTTCTAAACCAAAAGCTACACACACACACACACACACACACACACACACACACACACACATGCACACACACACACACACACACACACACACACACACACACACACACACACACACACACACACACACACACACACAAAATAAGGCAGTCAAAATATATATATATCCAACGAAAAGGGGGTGGTGGGAGGGTACTGCCAGTAAAGCAGTATGTCTGCTGTTACAGGTAAGTAGGACTTAAGCAACTGTACTATATTCAACAAACACACTACCTTACTGACATATGGGTAGATTTCCAAAACTTACCCAGCCTGGGAGGAGGAAGGATAAAGCTCCCAGACCCCCTGGAAAATGGCCATTGTGAAGCCTGCTCTAGATTTAAAAAAGGTATCCTGCTTGTAGTGCTTCATAAAGGTATGGACAAAAGATCAAGTTGCTGCCTCTAGGAGACTTCTAGAGTTTATTCCTTTCCAATTTGCCACTAAAGAGGAAAAAGCCCTGGTAGAATGTGCCTTTACCTTGCCTGGATTTGCCTTGCCAAGGTGGCTGTAACAAAAAAGCAATATCCGGGACAACCAATGTGCAATGGTTTCCTTAGAAACAGACAAACCTTTCTTTACTCCTGAGAAAGAAAGAAAAAGCCTTTTGGCCTTCCTAAAGGATCTTGTTCTGTCAAGGTAGAACCTGGGCTGCTGATGCACATCAAAGTTATGAAGTATCCTTTATCCATTATTTTTAGATTCTGGAAAGAACACAAGGAGATTAACAGACTGATTAAGAGTTAATTCTGAGACCAATTTTGACATGAAAAAAGGATTAGTGCATAACACAATACTGTCCCAGAGGAAAAATCATGCAAGGTTGTCCAACCATGAGAACTTTCAGCTCAGAAATTTACCTTGCAGATGTCAGAGCAATAAGCAGAACAATTTTCCACATTAAGAACTTGAGATCAGCTTGCATTGCTTCTCTGAAAGGTGGTAAAATCAATTTTTCAAGAACATAGTTGAGTTCCCATGAAGAAGGAATTTGCTTGCAAGGGGTGTCTCATATGCAAAACTCCTTTCATGAACCTTTTTATCAAAAGAGAAGAAAGAAGGTTGCTAAATGCACCTTGATGGATGCAGAAGATAAGCCATCTGATATACCTCACACATATTGAAAGACCAGAGGGATATTAACCTCAACAGATCCCCCTGTTTCCATTTAGGCATCACTTAGAAAACCTCATCTATTTATAAATAAATGATTTTCAAGTAGCAGTTTTTTTGGCTTCCTTCAAATACCTTCTGCACATCCTCATGATACACGTGCCTAAATAGAGTCATAATTGAATCATCCAGACTGTCAGTTGAAGTTTCTTCAAACTAGGGTACAACAGTCACCCCTGAGACTGTGAGAGCAGATCCAGAGTGTGAGAGAGTATCTGGTAATTGCCCTTAGCCAATACCATTAAACGTTAGAGCCAGGATTGACTTGACCAATGGGAGTCACTACAACAATCTTTGTAATTCTTTATGAATCACCAAAGTACCTTGTGAATCACTGAAAAAGGTCAAAATGCCTGCAGAAACATTCACGTATAATGAGAATGCATCTGTCCTCTGAGCATGGCTGCAAGGATATTTGAAATAGAAATCTCTAACTATCTGTTTTGAAAGGAGGTGAACAGATCTATTTGAGACATTCTCCACATCTGGACTAAATCCTGGAACACCACTGCCTTGAACTGCCACAAGTGTGAGTCTGCCCAGGATCTGCTTAGTCTGTCTGCCATGTTCTATTCTGATGGGATGTTATCATGCCTGAAGAGTCAGAGGATGCAGTAAAGCCAGCTCACAGGCCATCATTGCCAACCAGCACAGAGGGTTTGACCATCTACCCTCTTGTTTGTTGAGGTACCACATCACTGTGGTGTTGTCTGTAACCACCATAAGAGGACTAGGATGACTCCATAGGTGGTGAAGGACTTTTAAGGCATGAATCACCACCAGCATCTCCTTGATACTGATGTGCTTCCATGAATTCTTGGGCCAGGAAGTGGTTTCCACTTGCATTCCCATTGACACTGCTCTTCAAGTGAAATTGGACAAATATGTCTGGACAGACTGCACAAACACTGGAGGGGAGAAAGGAAGTCCTGGATGGATACTCAACTGATTTATCCACCTGTGTAACTCTCATCTGATGAAGGGCAGACCAGCAACTGGCATTCCATGGAATGAAGGTGCTGGGCCCAACAATTTCAGACATACCATTGAATTTTTTTTTGTGAAGATGAGCCAGTGGTATAATGAGAATTATGGATCTCATCAGTCCAAGAATTTTTAGGAATTCTCTTGCCAAGGCAACATTCCTCTTGGAGAATTCTAGAAACATCATCCAGTAAGGCAGGATCTTGTCTTCTGGAAGAAAGACCATTCTCTTGTGGGAGTCAGTTTAATACCTCAGAAAGACTAGTCTTTGTGAGGGTGTCAGACTAGACTTCCAAAGGTTCATCTTGAACCCTAGCTAGGAGAGTAAGGCTAAAACCTTCCCTAGTGAATCCAAACACCTGGACACAGACTCTGCACAGATCGGCAAGCCATCCAAATAAGGAAAAATGTGGATGCCCAAAGTCTGACAGTTGGCCACTACCGTGGCAAGGTGTTTGGTAAACACTCAAGGTGCAGTGGATAGCACAAAGAGTAATACAGAAAACTGATAATGTGAACCAGATATAACAAATCTCAGAAATCTCCTGAAGTGATAAACAATGGGGATATGATGATATGGATTCTTCAAGTCCAGGGTCACTATGAAGTGTAACAGTAGAAGCACTGTCTGTAGGGTGAGCATATTGAACTTGGGAACCTTGGCAAATATATTCAGAAAGGAAAGGTCCAACACCTGACTCCATGGCAACTCTTTTTATGGACAATGAAAATTCTGGAGTAGAAAGCTTTCATACATTTTGAAGAAGGGACCAGTTCTATGACACCTGAGTTCAGCATTTGTCAGAGAATAGGAGAGAATAACAAAGTCTGGTATGGTGGATGAGGGGGAACCCCTTTGAACAGAGGCAGATCTTTTTTCCACACTGCCATTTGTAACTCCTGCCAATAATATTGAGCACTCATTTGTTGGAAACCACTGATGACCAAGCTGACTTGTTTTGAGCTAACATTAGGAAAGTGGCAACAGAGGGAGACTTGAGACAGACAGGTGTCATGCTTTGGCATAGCCATACATTGGAAGGGGGGGGGTTATCCTTTTTGGGAAAGGAATCCCTCTTGTTAGGCTTGACAGAGTTCTTGTCTTGTCATTTCCTTTTATTGCCTTGGTTATTGTTTGGCTGGGGCTTCTGTTTGGAAGGCTGCTGAAAATTACCTGCTTAAAGTTTGTCAATATGAAACTTTTTCAGCATCACTTGCATGAATTTACCTGTGCCATCCTTGCATTTAAGGATATGATTAGCTGCTGTACCAAACACACAATCAGACTCAAGTGAAGCATTCAAAATCTTATTTTTTAACTCCTCTGAAAAGCTCTGTCTGTAGAACCAAGCATACCTCCTTATTACCACTGACAATGCTGCATTTCTAGCAATAGTATAAGCCCTCTCCAAGGCACTGATTAAAGTATGCTTTGACACCTGAGAAATATTGGAAACAATATCTTTGACAGAGACCTTTTGCTCACCAGGTAATGATGCAGCAAACTCATCTATGTTATACATGCATTTCAGCACAAACGTTCACATAAAACACTGGTTGTTAAACGCTTTAAAAGCTACAGACCTGAGCCAGCTTCTTTCCCTAAGATTTCAGCCATTTGCCTAGTTTATCTGAAGGAACAGGATTTGAAGAATACAAACTTCTTTTATTAGAAGAAGTCACAGGGGACACAGAAGCAAGTTCCATAAACAAGGAGGCTTGGAGGCCAGACATGGCCAAGCATACCCTGAATTTCTTAAACACTTTTTTAGGCAGAGCCTCAATAAGTAGAGGAGAATTAACAAACTTTCTTAAAAATATTCTCCAATGTTGGGGTCAATGGAAGAAAGGTCTCCATGTGCAGAGTCTCATCCTCCAAAAGATCATAAACCCTGCTGATATTAGGGGCAGCCGATAATTGCTCCCAACTGAATACCTCCCTAAATCTACCCAGTATTTGGATAAAGGAAAATATCTGTGGGTTCCTGAATCTGTTTGTCATCAGAGGAAACTGACTGATCGGACTCTGACAGGCCTGAAACCTCAGGCACTGGATTCCCTTCAGAATCATAATCCTTAGATGATTAACCCCTATGACATTATTCATAATCCAGGTATTCACCCCATAATCAACTGCCTGAACAATGGATATAGCCATAGCAACTATCTCAGGTATGAAAACAGTTAGAATCTGCTGGGTTTCTATCTCTTCTTAACATGAACTACTCTAGTGAGAAAATTCCTAGGAGGAGACGTATCAACACTGGCAACAGATTCTGCTCCCAACATCCCCTGCAACTAAAACGTTTGGTTCTCTTATACCTGAAGCAGGGAATTGTGTCTAACTCTCATGTTATGCAGAGTTGTGGTAATAACACCATACCAGGGGACCTGCAGCTAAAAGAAGGCAAGTGGTCTTATAGCCTGCTAAAGGCTGAGGCAACTGAAGAGTCACAAGCCAAAGACTGAGGCATATTTTTATTTATTTTTATGATTTCTAGTTGCACAAGGGGTAGATGGTGGTGGTGGTGAGGCACCATCTCTTAATCCATCGAGTCAGGGGACAAATAAACTAGCCAGTTCAATACCATATACACTGGTTGCTTGGTCAACCCAGTACAAAGAGGTCAATTCCCAATATGTTCCCTGTAAATAGAAAACTGAAGCCTGTTTCTACAGAGATACAATACTGAATATTGCATTGAAAAAAAATACAGCAATTTCAGTAGTCCAGCACAAAATACATATCAGAAAGACCCCAATTTTAATAAATAAACTTTAGTTTCAGCTCTATGTAAATAGAAACAGTTGAAAATAGTCTTAGACAAGGAATTTAATATAAACTTAAAAATAATTCCTGTCAGAAATGTTTAACAAACAAAATGGCACCAAAATCCCTATTTAAATGAAAAAAATCATGTAAATGCTACAACTATACTTCATTATCTCAAATAAACATAGCCTCAAAGAAAAAGAAATGTGAAAGCAGCAGGTTTTCCTGTCAAAACTTTCAAAACAAGCTTCTAATCAGTGGAAATAGCCACAAATTACATGCAGTTCTAGCAGCATGAGGCAATGAGAAGAACTGCACTGAAATGGCCTTAACACAGAAACTCAGTTAAACATTCACCAATGGCCATAAAGCACATTGAAATTGTTAAAAAAAAAACAGAAAAACCCAGAATCAGATTAAAATAAACAGTATGACCATACTTAAAAAGAAATAAAACTCAAAGTACATACAATTTTCCAGTAAGAAAAATGAGTAAATCTGCAGAACACACATATCAAGCACAGGTACAGAAAGGCAGAGGGAAGAATAAAATTCCAAAACAGTTTCTTATCTGAACTCAGCAGCCAAAGTAAATCAGAGGAGAAGAGCAGAATTCCAAAAGATACTTCTGTTACTATACTAGAAAACTGAAGGGTCCTGTCAGTTTGAAGGGAATTCCTGTTTCTGCCAGGTGATTGGTCCTTCATACCCACAGACAGACAGTGGGAGGAGATCTGAGCTTTGACAGACTACCAGAAAAAGGGTAGTAGGACTCTACTACCCATCTGCCAGTAAGGCAGTGTGTTTGTTGAACATTTCATTTGCTTTAACATGCCTTTCAAATGCCCATATTTTCACAGAACATACAGATTTTTGCCTCATAGTTTTAGTTTGTTACTCATAACATTTTCTGGTTTTCCATCAAATCAGTGAAGATTGAATTGACTGAATAATGACAGACACTTGAGTTTTAGACTTAATATCATTCAGAAAATGCATGGTAGCTTTCATATGGCGGCAAGAAAATATGTGGTAATGCAAAACAGTTTGAAGATGTCTTATGTAAGTTTCTAAGTTTATAAGAACAATATTTAAAATGTGTCCATATTTTTCAGCCTTTGTCCCCCTGTTATTTTGGATTTTCTCCAGATTTCTTGTGCTAAGAGGTTGACAGGTATGGTTGCTTAAGACAAATCAGAAGTTGCATAGCAGCTGGTGAAACTGCAATTAAACAGAGCTCATCAGAGAATTTAAGTACTCTTATATATATTTAAACTCCTATAACATTTAGAACTGTTTAAAGTAGTGAAGTTTGCAACTTTAAAGAAAGCTGCCAGTTTGTGGTCTGACCTTACCAGAAAAAGAGGTACTATTATAATGATACTCTTAGGGGCTATGTTGGCAAGGACCAGATTCAAAATGTTCTGACCACTAATGGTCTGGTTAACTACTTGTTCTAAGGAATTATTTATTATGCCCAGGAAACTTTAAGCATACCCAGCTTTTGAGATATAAGCATCAGTTAAACAAATCTCAACATAAACACATTTTTCATTAAGGGTAGTGCAGTGAATACCTGCAGAAATCTCTTGTGGTGCTCTGGAGACATGGATGGTGTCCTATGGCAGGCTATAAATTGATCATTTGTTTTTATTAAAGTTAAGCTGTACATCAATAAGTATGGTTTGTGGGCCTTGAGGAATCTGTCTGGAGGTGATATGCTATTTGACAAATATGGAATTACCCATGCAGTTACTCTCATGTCTGAATGCATGGCAAGTGCTAAGTTGAGGTATGAAGGACGTGCTGTATTTACAGTGAAATCTAGTCTCAGTTACTACACACAAATGGATGCATTCAGTGTGTAGGACAGCCTCAAGATCAGGCAATCTGTTAATAAGAATGCTGACATTAAAAAAGAGCAACCTTGATATGATCGGCCTTAGAAATTGATGTGACAGTCTCTGCTGCAACTGTATGACTCTTTAATTAGAGACAGAATAGATTGTTGCATAATAAACAACCATATATATATAAAAGGTAAACTTTTGACTCAATCTAATATGACAATGAAAAACTTTTAAATGTGCATTATTCTGGATAGTTGCTGAGTATGCAGTTAAAAGCAATAAATGGAGATTTGGAGGTATGTAAAGTTGTTACAGCGAGTAAGGATAAATAGAAACTGAAACAGAGAATGTGTAAAAATAATAAAATTTGCAAATCTCCGTTTGAGTCAAACAAAATATTAGCTTGCTAACAAATGAGTAGCAAAAAAAAAAAAACCAATGCAGACACTGCAGTTACAGGCATGATAAAATGATAAAAGACACTGCAAGAAGACAAAGATGAATGCATGAAAAAGAACCTCACGACAGAGTTGACAAATGAAAAAATACTTTGCAAAAAGACTCAAATGAAAAAATATGAATGATGTATTTATTTATTTATTGTACATTTGTTTACCAGGAAAGTCTGACTGGACAAAAATCCTTTTTCAGTGGAGGCCTGGAGAGAAAAGCTCCAGTAAAAATAAATATAATATAAACATTAAAGAAGTTGACAACCGTGAAAGAACATTACATGAGCAAACAAATAGCACTTACACAATGAAGGAAAAATACATTTCAGCAGAGATAACATCAACCTAATATGTGGAACAAAAGTAAATTCAATTTTAATGAGTTTCAGTACAATAGATTTCAGGTATAGGAGTAAGGTAGAACCCAGTGAGCAGTATATGGTTACCTATACAGAGGTTAGTATTAGCCTGGAGTGTTACATATCCAAAGCCAAGCATTGATCAAGTATGCTGTTAGTAGCTTTTAGAATTATGCTGTGGAGGAGCTGGAGATAATGGGGGGTGGGGGGTGGTAGCTTATTCCAGAATTTAGGGATGACGTTTGAGAAGAGAGATTCCCCAGCTGTATTGTTAGCTTTCGTGGTGTACAGGAGGAGTTTGCTGCTGGAACGGAGGACTCTAGAAGTTGTACATGGATGTAGAAGATTTTGGAGAGTGGGGACTGTATCAAGTTGATGGAGGATTTTGTGGGCAAAGGTTAATTGTTTATATTGCAAGAGTTGGGGAAGTTCTAGCCAATTTAGTTGCTTAAGAGCTTTAAAGTGATGAGACCTATGTGTGGCATCAGTCGCAAATTTGGCAATTTTATTGTAGCAGGATTTCAGGTTGGTTGGATCAGTTTTACAAAGGATTTTTAGAACTGGGGAGGCATATAGGAGCACTGACAGGAGGTGTGCGCGGGAGACAGTAGCTTTTGTTGTTCTAGTTAGAAACTTTTTTAATGGTTTCAGCAATGTGAATATTGAATTTCAAGTTGTTATCAATTTTGACACCTAGCAGTTTAGTATGAATTATTAGGAATAATAACAGTTTTATTCTTAGATTCTATATTAAAAGTTGGGCAGGATGAGAAAGCTCTTGTAGGGTGGAAGACAGGGAGTTTTGTTTTATTGGGGTTGAGGATGAGTTGGGAATTGGTGAGCCATGCTTCTACAGATAGAAATGATTCCTGGATAATGGTGTTGAGATGTTGTAACAAGGGAGCTGCATATAGTAGTGCAGAGTTGTCTGCATATTGTATAACAGATGCATGAAGAATGGAGGTGTGGAGATGCTTAGTGAACAGAAAGAAGAGTAGAGGTCCAAGGATGGAGCCTTGTGGGACCCATAAGGACACTGGAGAAGAGAAAAAAGATGGTGCTGCCACTGTATGGCCTGCTGACATCCTGATAGGTAGCTTTGGAACCAGGTGATAGAGGAGCTACAAAGGTTAAGGGAAGAAAGCATGTTGAACAGTTTATTGTGATTTACCATATCAAAGGCTTTGGACAAGTCCAGAAATATGGCAGATCCATAAGTGGTTAACTGTATGTGTAAAGGCTATTAGGACGGTGGTGGTGCTGTGTTAGTGGTGAAAACTGTGTTGTGTGTTAGATAATAGTTTATGTGTAAGAAGGTAGTCCATGAGTTGGGTATGGATGACTCTGTCAACGATTTTAGATAAGGGTGACAGGATGGCAATTAAATGATAATTAGTAAATTCTGTGGAATTGCCTCTTTTTGTACAGGAATAATGTAGAAGATCTTCCAAATGGTGGGTACTAAGCCCTCAGATATTGATCTGTTAATGAGTATGGCTACTGGGTATGAAATTGCATCTGCTGTAATTTTTAGAAAGTCAGCTGGGAGGTTGTCCACAGGTAAGGTGGTTGGTTTAAATTTACTGAGTAGTTTTTTTATGGTATCTACAGACACTGTTTGTAGCATAAATTGGTTGGGGCAATTTTGTAAGGTGTTGCAGAGCTGGGGAGCAAGAAGGCAGAGTTGTTGGAAATGTTAAGAGAATCTGCAAGGGATTAAATAGTATCGGTAAATTATTTATTAAATTGGGTTGCTATATTATCAGAGGAGGTGGCTGAGGTAGGGGTGGGGGGTACTTTATTTTCCTGGTAAAAGTATATTGTTAACTGTGGCTTAGAATTTTTGAGGGTTATTGTGGTGTTTCTTTTGAATATTTCAGTAGTAGTAAATTTTATCTAATTTTACAAGTTTTTTAGTTTTGTTTCTGAGTTCTAAAAATGTTTGTCTTGTGGTTTGGTTTTTGTTTTTGTGTAATTGTTCCCAGCCCTTATCTCTTGCTTTGAGTAAGGATCTACATTCTTTGCTTAGCTAGAGTGCAAAATTAGTTTTTCTCTAGTGGTTCTGGGGGGTGCGTGATAGTTTAATATGTGATGTTGAAGGAGTTCACAGCCTCTGCAAGGGGTATCTGTCTGAGTGCATCCCACTTACAGCTTTTTAGAGCAGAGATGAAACTAATTAGGTTAAATGCTTTTTTATTTCTGATTGTACAGTAGGTGTTTTTTTTTTTACTACGAGTTCGTAGCAGAAAGGTAGGCTGATGGTCACTCACACTATCAGGAAGACAACGTACTTGAGAAGAGAGGCAGAGGTTGTTAACTAGAATCCAGTCAAGGATAGACGGATGTTTTGAAAATTTGCCAGTCCTTGTGGGGGATGTGATGAGATGGCTGAACCCATGCAGGTTAACATGGACTGTTGGATTCTCAGAGGGGCAATCTAGCCAATCAATGTTGAAATCACCCATCAGGAGTATCTCCTGTAGGAGAGAGTTGGATGTCCACTGTAGTATGTGTTCTAGAGTGGGGATATTATTTCCTGGTGGCATATAACCACCGATGATGTTAATGTGTTTTTTTAGGTTGAGTTTTAACTTGGCAAAGATTAGTGCTGCATTTTCAAAGTCAGGGATACTAGGTTCAAGACAGTCTAATAAAAGGTAGTCTTTGAATAAGATTGGCAAAACAGTTATGTTTTAACTAAAGCATGGAGAAGAGTGTAGCCCAATGTTTATCTCTATGTTCAGAATGCTGTCACTAAGCTACAAGCTAAGTAAAACTGCAAACATTGTGTTGTCATATTCTGAGTGTAGGCTAAACCGTTTTGGTCAGTTTTGTCTATAAAACAGATGCTAAAGCAGCTATTTCAAGTCACAGCACTTCAGTCTTAATTAAAGACAATTGAATATATTGGTCAAAGATGCTGGTGTGACTATGTGCATGATTAAGAGATTTCATCCAATGCAGCTGAAAAATGAAGATAAAAGTGCAGCTAACACTCAAAACTGCAGACTTTGATGAGTGTAAATGTGCACCAAGCTTCTGTGACATAGCTCGTTAAGGACACATGTTCACAAAGGCATATAGAATATTTGAGATGACTGTTACAATGTTTAAGCAGTGCCAAGGCAAAGCCAGTACAGAAACTGTCAAGTGACTGGCATAAACGTAAGAGAGAGATTTTTTTTTGAGTTCTTCATAGAAACAGCACACAATAGAGAGAGTAAGCAGAACAATATGCGTTTTGAAAGTATATCATTGCAGATACAGAAAAACAAAACAATGAAGCTTAAGGAAAAGAATAACATTACAGAGTATTGTTCTGACTTGCCTGTGGATGCTTGAAAACAGACTGCCATAGAAAATTATCACCAGAAGCCACACAAGTGATTCATACTCCATGTATAGTGCTTATTGCTCTTAGAGAACAGTAAAATTTAAATACATGTAATTACTGTGATAGTTAAGCAGACAGACCCTTCTGAATGGACAAACTGTATGGTAACTTTTGTAAAGCAAGACAAAACTAGGATTTATGTAGACCCATAGGGTATCAATAAATTGATACAGAGGGATTATTGTCCTCTGCAAACTGTTGCAGCAGTAGTTGTTAATTAATTTAACACTAATTTCTTTTCAGTGATGGATGTTAGTCAATGATTTTTGCAGATTAAACTGGATGAAGCAAGTTCTAAGCTGCGCACCTTTAATAAACTCTTGACGATATACAGATTTCTGACACTATTTCTTGGAATTTAATCAGCACTGGAAGTATTTCACTATATTGGGGCAGATATGATAGAGGTACAAGAAGGCAAGAGAATTGTTGATGATAATTTGATATGCAGTATTACAAAACAGGAGCATGACATCAGATTGAGTAAACTGTTAGACTTAAGTAAAAGGTCTAAAACTGAATCCATTTAAGTGTGAGAGTGGAGTGACATCTTTAATTTACATGATATATCTTCAAACTGCTGACTAGCTACAGCTACATGCTGATAATGTCTGCACTACAGTAAATATACAGACCACTATGTGCACACCTTCATTAATATGATTTGTGGATATGGCACATACCTGTCCTTTTTCATACCACATTTATGAAATATAACTTTACCTCTAAAAAATCAATTTGAGCAGGATACTTCTGGAATTGGTTAGAATTTCTTGCTAGGAACTTTACAATATTTAGCAGGCTAATAACTACTGCTTCTACTCTTAAATATTATGATGTAGTCTTAATGATAACTCTGCAAACAGATGAAAGCAGAAAAGGGCTAACGGCTGTGCTACTTCAAGAAGGAAAACATGTTAATACATCACTGAATGCTGCACAAACCAGTTATGTACCAATACAGAAAGAAATGGTAGCTGCAGATACGGTCTGCTAGAAGTATCATGACTATGTCTATGCAAAGTATAGGAATGTCAAGACAGATCGCAAACCATTGCTTGTAAGACATTTCTATATCAAACACTCAGTTACAAAGAAAACTGCTAACACTTCAAAGTATAATCTAGAAAGTTGATGTATGTTTTTGATATGAAGACTTGCTGGAAGAGAATCTAGAAGGTCTGCCATTTATGATGGAGATACTTTGGGCACCTTTGAAACTGCAGGAAATGAAAGCCACAATGAGAGATAACAAAGAAATGCAGTTGTTCTATGAAGCCACAGTATCTTGAAGGTAAACAGCATCATGCAGCTATATTTACTAATCAAACCAAACTAGCCAGTTAGAATGGACCTGCCCACCATACAAGATCTAATATGCAAACCAATCAAGTCATATACCAATACTGCCAAGGAATCTAATGCTTCTGACAATACATAGTCACAATTCTAAATGTTTACATGTAAGGAAGGAGCAAGAGGCATCATGTATTGTACCAAAGTGACAGTGCAAATAGGGTATATGGTACAAGACTGCACTCTTTTTGTACTTCTTTTGGCATGAATAAAAATCAAAAAACAGAAACCGGAACTGGTACCTCATGAGATACCAGCATTACTGTGGCTGAAAGTAAGAACTGACTTCTTTCCGCATAATAATCTTAACATTCTGCTCTCTGTAGATAATTACTGAAAATATTCAGAGGTCAATTACATTAAGGATATCACCAAACATAGAAAAAAAATGAAACCTACTCAAATTCTTTTCTGCACTTTTTCCAGTGCACACCCTATGTCCCAAAAAAGATGTATACTTAAGGGACAATTTATTAGGGCTAGTAGATTGACCTCCGATGAAGGCGACTTTCAGACAGAATGGGAAACCCTGTTGAAATTCTTTTTAGAAAGGGGGGTACCCTGAAGAGTTGATTCTTACTATTCAGGAAGAGGTTGTGTCTAAACGAGGAAGGCATTTTTACCATTTGTTGAGTAAAGAACCATCAATTACCAGCGCACCCCCCAACAGAAGACAGAGGGACAAGGTTTGATAGAGCCTTTATTATGGAATACAATGGTGATTCAAAGATTTGTAGAGATATTATTTTTAACGAATGGGGGAAATTTTTAGATTTCACAGACCTTTCTTCCTTGACGTCTAACAAACTCCAGATAACATACAAGAAGGGGAACAAATTTAAAGAATTGCTGGAGAAAGGGAACTCAGGTGGGACAGGGGAAGCAACCACTAGAAGGACAGGAACCTTTAAATGCGGATCATGTTCCCAATGTGTCCACATTCTGAATGAGGGGACGGTTAATATTCCAAGCAAGAATATGGTGATTACTGTTGATTCCTTTTATAATTGCAACACTACAGGGGTTATATATATTTCAGTATGTAATTCCTGCTATACATTCTATATTGGGAAAACGGAAAGAAGGTTAAGGAACCGTATCTATGAGCATCATAGGGACATTAGTATTAAGAAGGAAACCAATGCCCTGTACAAACACACTAAAAACTGTATTCAGGCAAAATTTAAGTTTTTTGTTTTGGAAAAAGTCCCTATAGATCTAAGTGGTGGGGCATGGGAAGCGAAACTGGAGTATAGAGAGATTTTTGGCAAATTAAACTAGAAGCCAATCGCTTCCCTGGCCTTAATGGACACATTAATATAGCCCCTGTCTTAAAACTAAGAGCTGCAAAACTGTAAGGGTGTTTGAAAGTTCAAAGGCTAATAAGAACTATTACTATGTTACAGAGGTTGTCCACTAGAGGGGGCATGAGTGCAAGTCTTAAGAGTGAAAGTGTTTTTACACACTGTTTT
The DNA here is from genome assembly GCF_019279795.1 of Protopterus annectens. Classification (NCBI taxonomy): domain Eukaryota; kingdom Metazoa; phylum Chordata; order Ceratodontiformes; family Protopteridae; genus Protopterus; species Protopterus annectens. Next base: position 279,629,174 of record NC_056750.1, on the reverse strand, counting down.
TTACATAAAGTTTTTTATTTGTATTGTAATGTATTTTAACTGTTTTATTAACATTTTGTTCATGAATTTTATGATTATATTGAAAATTAAGTTGGTAAATTGCACAGGGTTGTTTATGTGAAGTTTTTTAACTTTGTTAACTGAGTTTAATGAAGTATTTTACTTGACTGGTTAGTGACAACCACAGGAACTATAAAAGACAGGGGGAGAAGTTAATGTTCTTTTAATCTGATGAAGTCTAAGTGTGATGAAAACATTTCTGTGCTTGACTGTGCATTAATTAAAGATGCTTTTTCGGTTTATTCAAGTATTTCCATTTGTCCAGGGACTCTGCTTTCCAGTGGTGTATGTTTGGTGGTTATTAGTGTATTTTACACCATTTATTTCCTTCTTTTTTTGCTGCTTAAATTAAGGATATGACAACTTTATTAGCAATTAATGTGTTGAAGTCAGTTTTTGCAAGACACTGAATACTGGAGTATGTGTTATCAGATAATGATCATGGATTATGTGTCAGATGTTCAGAAACTTTTCCATAGTATGGGAATTTGACCATCTTGCATTTAGTTCAAGGTATCCACAATCCAATGGGTGAGTAGAATACATGATAAAAACTGTAAACGGCATTCCTAAAAAGAGCGATGCATAGAATTAGAAGGCCTGTCATTTGCTATTGCTAGAGTACAGGAATATTTCAACCACAGGACTGGCTGTTTCACAATTATTTATTTATTTATGTTTACTGCGATTGTCTGAATGAGCAAATAGCTGCCCCTTTTCATCATAGTCCCAGGGGGAAAAAACTCCACTCACATTAGGTCAGTAACACAAACCTATACATCAATAACATGTATTGTACATATTTAAGTGAACATTAAAATAATAAAATTATACAGGAATACAGCCAACATATGATAGAATGTCAATTTCTAGTGGTATAAGTATTTACATTTCTGGTTAATTACAAATCTTTTGGTGAGAGTACCTATCTGACAGGAAACTTGAGAGGTTTCCTTTGAGCATTAAGGCTGACTTTAAAGTAATTAACTTTAGTATCCAAATCAGAAACTCTGGGAGGAGTTTAGAAAAGTAAGATAAAGTGAGATGTGAAGAAGGCTGAAATCAAAACTTCTAAAAATTAGACGAATTCAAGCAAGAGACCTTTTGCAAAGAATACAGTTAAAACAGAAGCAGTTTGTAGCACCATCCAGTTATTTGCTGTTTTATGCATTTATTTGTATTGCAGATTGGCGGACTGAACTAGAGGAACCCTTTTTCAGTCATGATCTTTTTTCAAGAAGTATTAAACTACCATTTAAGCCAACAGCTACAGAAAGTATAAAAAGCAAAAAAAGATAGGCAGTAGCAGTACCAGTACAAAGGTGTAACAGGCAGTATGCAACATTAATGTCAAGCTCTGAATATAAACTAAACATGAACACACCACAAAATATTCTCAAAGCATACAATACTAGAGAGCCACAAGAATAAAAACAAAATGCTGCCAAGCCACAGTAAAATGGTAAATCAGACTTTACTAACTCAGAACAATTTAAAAGATAAGCACTTCCATCAGTTAAAGTACCAGACTTCAAATGAAGTCTTACTGGTACTTTTACTGATGAAAGCGCTTACCTTTTGAATTGTTTTTGAATTATTAAAGTCCGATTTGCTGTTTTACCATGGCTTGGCAGCATTTTTATTTTAGACATGAAAACATCAAAGAAAAATTTGCCAGCAATGACCTTGGACCTAACTGATTTTTAAAGTACCGAATGCCTTTCTTTGGGAAAGGGACTGAGGTAGTAGTAGTTAGCAATGGCCTGCATATAAGAGGCTGCTACGCTATGGACAAGGCAGATCCAGTTCTTTGTAGAAGAGCTTTCTGACATTAATTTATAACCTGGTTTTGTACAGACATGTTGTAATTTTTTTTCTGTCAACTTATCATTATATTACCTTAATTCTTCCCTTTCCTTCACGCAAAAAAACAGTCAGTCTGAACTCTGCATGGCTGCAGAAGTTGTACTATGCTACCTGCCACTGCTTCTATTTTCTTCCCAGGAATCCAAAAACAAGTTTCACAGTTGTGGATTTTGTGGCTTAATCCAATCCAGTCCAGGTGCACCAGAATAGCCCTTGGGGATCCTCTTTGGTTGGCTGCTGCAAGTTGTGTGCAGGCTGTGGCTGACTGCAAACATTCAACTTTTTTATTTTAATCTCTCCAAGACTCTGAGACTCCGACACACAGTCAGGCACTGTTGTAAGTCTGATGTCATCACGCATGCCCCTGCACTGGCAATGTGTGATGACATCAGTGGTAAGTAATAGGATCATAGGAGATTACTAGGTTAATGGCTCTGGGGCCCTTACAACCCTAGCCAAGTGTTTATCCCCAGAAAAGAAACCACAATCAGTACCTGTTGCCCCTGTCAATGAGGGACACAGGTGGAACCCCTGGGACAAATTTGTGGTTGCCCATCCACTCATCAAGGTTGCACTTGAAGAGGGTCAGTGACTTACTTTGCTTCACGTGTATGGGGAGTCTATTCCACAGATGGAGCAGCCTCTGGGAGACAACTTTTCTCAACAGCAGATTTTGTTAATGTCACATATTAGATTTAAGCCTTTCGATCATGTACTATGCGAGATGAGTTAAACTTACGGATATGGAGCATCTCTAGTAGAGCAGGATCTGAGATTGCCTTGTAGGCAAGACACAGGTCACCTCTGAGCAATCTGTATGATACAAAGTAGAATTATAGTGATTTGAGCCTGTCCACATAGGACAGGTGTTGGAGGCCATGGATTTTCTTTGTAAGATATTTCTGTGGCCTTTCTAGTTGGTGCAGGTGTTTGGAGAGGTACATACCAAACGGGGTGTTGTACTCAATTATTGGCCTAATGAGGGATGAGTACAGAGAAGTAATAACCTCCTTTTTTCTGGATGCAATCCCTTTACTTATGAGATAAACCAAGTAAAAGACTTTTCTGACCACAACCGCTACATGATGGTCAAATGTGAGATTGTTGTCAACTTGTGTACCCAGGTCTCTCACCACAGGTTGTGTGCTTAGGGGGTTGCCGCTAATGTGATAATCAGTAGGGGCTGTGTTTTTGCAAAATGGTATGATAATACATTTTTTTTTTGCATTTAACTTAAGGCCATGACTTTGGCACCAGCCATTTGTTGCTGTGAGACCCTCTTGAAGTATGTTAACATCATTTGGGGAGTCAATGACAGCACCCAACTTACAGTCGTCAGCAAACTTGGTCAGCCACAGGCTTTTTGCCTTTGCCTGGACCTCTGAGAAGTAGATGCCAAACAATAAGGGTCCCAGGACAGATCCCTGGGGGACACTACTAGTGACAGGTCTGCTGTCAGAGGTAGTGGCACCTATTTTGACCTTGTGGGTCCTATCAGTGAGCCAATTTGCCAGTCACCTGATGAGATAGGGATTTACACCAAGTTCTGTTAGCTTTTTGATGATGCCTGAGTGGGGGATTGTGTCAAAGTCTTTGGCCAAGTCAAATCAAGGGGCCCACTTGGAAATTCATGGCACCCCATTATTTTGCTCTCAAAACCAGGAAATGCCAAGGAATTCAATACGGTTGAGAGTTATGCTTCCATTAGGAATATAATAAGAGGTAATCTGGTTGAAAGTAACTTTGGACTGTGTTAAAACTGGTATGGCAGACTGTTGTTTTTTTCTCTTTGCGGATCATACAGAAAAGGTCCTATATAAAGTGTTTCTTGAACTATATATACAAGAACTGTATATACAAGAACAGTCTGCATCTGCATTTTTTTTCTTCTGTTCTGTCAACCTTCATTATTTTATCGACTGGTGGCCTTTGCTGCATCATTTTATACCACAATATTGCTAAGTTCAAATCATCAGAATTTTGAGCATATATCACATGATTAAGACAAATATATTTTTAACCGAACCAATGCGATTGCAACAAAACAGGCTGACACCAATAACAGAATGGTCATTTATTCAAACCTTATTTCAACAGCATCATATAGTTTTAAAGTGCAAACAAAAACCCATTCACTACTGCAATTGAATAGAGCTGAAGTGTTACAAAGTCTGAGATGAACAGACTCCAATCATGCTGAGAACAACAGGAGAAGCATGATGCAATAAAACCATATAGTGAAAGGCACTGGCCCAATAAACAGACCAACACGCAGGACTACCGGACTAATAAAATCCCACATGATTTCAGCAGACAAACTACCTTCCAAAGATATCTTCCCATTGTAACTGCAGATATAAGCACAGGTCCCAGATTTCTCTAATCCCTCCTGCACAGCAAATCCCAACTTCTAAAAGCACCTCCTGCCGGGAGAGTGAACCCAAATTGGTTTTCTGTTGATGTTGTGTAGTGCTTACAAAGGAAATGCAGACCAACCACTGTTGGCAACTGTTTACTTTTATAGAAGTACACTCGTTTGATTTTCTAGATGGCTGAGTCGTATTTTATCAGACTCTTTTATTTTATTTTTATGCTCTGCCAGTTGCCTGGGTGGAGGCTGAAAAGGATGTATTGTTAGTCAGTGCCCCGACTGAGCTAATAAATATATAACATGTTTGGATATATACACCTAAGTAACAGCACATTACAGGAAAAAAAGAGAGACATGGCTTTGTTTACAAATGGCCTAATTAGACTATTTTATTTTGATGAACAGACACTACATTGAAACTTGAAGGCAAAGCATACCTCATAGCAGAAAAAAACACAAAGTTGGCAAAAAAGCTTGACAGACAACAAGAAAGAATGAATTTAAATTAATATGGTTCTAAAGAACACATGCTTTTCAGGCAGAAAGTGTTAACTGATTTTCCAAAGTACTTATTTTGTATTTTAACATACTTTAATATATTTTTTCTTTTTTAACTTTGTCATTAAACATTTTGAACCTAATAAAGTAAGAGATATTATTCACTTAGAGACTATTATATCTGCTGTACTTTTCTTTCTTCTTATATATTGATAATGCTATGGTTTCATTTGAACTGCCATTTATTTATTTATTTTTATTTGTTAACTGGACAGGTGCACGGGTCCAAATATCCTTTTCAAGCATGACGCAGACTACATAAGCAGGACTACAACAAAGATAAATAGACTACAATGTACCAATCATCAATATAAGACAAACAGTATGATAAGAAAGGTTGTGTAAAGTAAAATAAAGGCTGTATACAGCTATGCACAACCAAGGACAGTAAAACTATGCACAATCAAGTGAAAAGGGGGGGATGTACTGGGTGAACATAAAAGTGTAAAAGCGAAGTGAGACTAATTACAAATAATCAATTAGAATGACAGTAGCAAGCAGAAAACTGGCTGAACATAACATGTGGAAGCAAAGCGTGTGTGTATAAGCATTAGTAAACAACAATAATTTGCAGTTGCTACTGAGCTTCAGAGAAATGATGGAAAATTATTAAGGGAACAAAAGAGTCTTGCCTGTGTGGCCTGGATCATGGCTGAATGGGGTCTTTGGACAAGTGCACATCAGTGCTGGCACTAAGGGGGAGTACATGAGGACAGGTGTCTCCCTGTAAAAGTTTGTGCCCCTCTGATTGCCCCAGGAAGCAACTCATTCACATATTTGCAAACACATTTCCGTTTTATTTTCTTAAACAGTACTTGTGTGCTGATTACGTGTATAAATGTTTTACATATGGGCAGGTTCCTTCAGCCATATTAGAGCAGGCATTTTGCAGAGTGATGGTACTTGGGGGGCACACAGTGCATGTGACCCCCTGTGAAAATGTGTTTCTCCTGAGTGCCCCAGTAAACAATTCAAGTGTGCGTGTGTGTGTATGTGTGTGTGTGTGTGTGTGTGTGTGTGTGTGTGTGTGTGTGTGTGTGTGTGTGTGTGTGTGTGTGTGTGCGCGTGCACATGTGGGTGTGTGAAAAAGCCAAATTAGCTAGGTTTTTCAGATTAAATGACTTCTTCAGTGTGACAAGGAGAATCAAACTGTGTACCCTTGAGCTGCAGTCTTAATCCTCCACACCAAGTGGCAGACCTCCCATAACTTTTTGGTTAGCATTCTTCTTATTGTGAAAAATGCATGTACATGCAACATCTGTAGTTCTGTTAACCTTTTTAAAGTAATTAAAGTTGTCAGGCACCTAAGGCTCTGAATTGTTAAAGAATTGCTTCTTATAGCCAAAAGTACATAGTTTGAATTCAAAAGTACAGGGTTTGAATCATTCCACATCCAATTGCTTATTGTGTGACTGTGAGCAAGTCACTCAAAAAGTACTCCTAGGTTACCCCAAAAAGGCAAATATTCTCAAGTGGGTTTACCTGGTTAACAAATAGATAAATAAATAGCATTTAAAATGTGTCCCTTTTGCCCTCCACCAAATTATTTTTGGCTTTGTCCATAATTCTTGAGCAAAGAAACTGATAATTATTTTGTCTGTGCCTTGAAAAATGTGTGGCTGTCTGAAAAATTGTTCAGGATTACAGTCACTAAATGTCAGGCATGTGGGTTTCAGACTTTGTGTCCTTTAGAAACTGCTTGTTATGTTATAGAAACAATTTAAGATTTGCTCCTTATTGTTGGGGCTTTATCTTTGATTCTTGAGCTAAGAGGTTAGGAGGGCATGGAGGTTGTTCGATGGGACTCACTGTATTGTTCTTATAGTAGTGAGATGAAGTACACTTTTTGGTCATTATTTATGTATTTGTTAATTTATTTTATCACAAGCAAACATCTGAATGCACATATGGCTGAAACTGATAGTCACATCTGTGAGTGTGTGTGTGTTTGTGTATCCTGCATCCTAGAGTAGTTATGTAAAAAGAAGGAGATTATTGTAGTAATTAGGGATTTCATCATATGAGCCATGTTCTTTAGGTATGATCCTTGGTTTTCTTGCTTTATTGACTATTGACTGTGCTTCTTTCACTATAAATAAATTGCACAGCATGAAGTCTATGAGTTTCATGTTAAAATATTAATTATGAATGCATATTTAATTTCACTTGTTTTTTGCAGGCAAGAGGCTGTGAAATGCACTGTGTTGGTATACAACAGTTTGGTAATTGGTGCACATGAGTTAAGGCTATGATCTATTAATGAGCTGTTTCCTGTATTACAGCTTTTGGTTCCCTCGGACTTTGTTTGTTTAGTGTGAGTGTGAACAAGTTATTTCACCAGACAGGGCTCCTTGGATGCCCTTGAAAAAAGATACTTGCATCCAGTACGCTGCTAACATACTCATTACACATTTGTCTTTTGAATTTCAGTACCTTTCGGTTAGCCCCTAATTAGGCTTCACTGTATGCTATTTGACCATGAATTCCTGTGCATCTATTGCAGTTTAATGGATTGCCAGATGCATTTTCAATAAAAGTAAGTTTCAAATGAATACAAGTTTACTGCTGCTCGTGCTGTCTGTAATCAATGTGGGGGCATTTTATTTTGTTCATAAAATGGCTGTTCGTGTTTTTACTGTAAAAGCTTTAATAGAAGTTTTAAATTAAATCCAAATCCAAATCTATGGGATTATTGTAAAAGTAAACAAGAAAATAATATGTACACTGACAGTTTCAACAGTATTTTATGGTAACTGGGGGCGACAGCCAAGTAATGGGATACTGGTATAGGACTGTGGGGGGTCTGGTCTATTACTCGTACTAGGGTACCATTTGACCGTGCTCTTCTCTTATTGCTCAGAAACTGCATACAAGTACTTAACCTCATATGCATGCCCTCTTTTTTTTTATATATATATTTGAACTAGATAAAAGGGCAACTCAGGAGTATCATCTGGTTAAGCAAGTTAATCAAAGTCAATGAGTAGGTAGAAAGAATTAAACACTGTATGTTTGAGTTAGGAAACAGCTCACTAAGAGGTTAAAGCCTTAACTCTATGCAGTAACTGTAACACCGTCACTTGCATTTTCTCTTCATTTTAATAAGTCACTGAGGGTTAAAAATCACTAAGGTTTATAGTCAGTCATTAATGCCAGTTATTAGAGTTTCATAGATTTTGTTGTTAAAATCTTAAGAAAATGCTTGTTGCTGCAAAACCTTTTCTGTTAACTTTTTAAGTGAAGTAGAGTAGTTTGTTTATCTGTCTCTGATTTTACATAACATCACTGATTTGGCCTCATACATATGCTCTGTCCCTTATTAACTTAGTATGAGTGGTGCAACATGTAACACCCTCACCTTTGCTGCAGAAGGCTGTGGATTCTACTCCCACACCAGGTAGATAAACTGCTAAAATCCTGAGTGTGTTGTCCTTTGGATGAGATGTTAAACAGAGGTCCCATCTACTTATGTTGGTGTTAGTTTAGGCAAGTGTAAAAGATCCCATGGCACCTATCAAAACGGGTAGAGGTCCTTTAAGTAACACAGCATAAAGAAAATATTTTATTTACATATTTACAAAATATAAATATTTACAGGTATATATCTCCACATTCCTGCATATAATCATCATTATTCTTCTTCCATAACTGACCCCACTCCTTCTTCCACAACCATAATCTAATTTTTTGCAATATATCAGCCAAAATCTATTTTCCATGAAACAAAATTTGATTCAATATTTTATTTGAAATAACCAATATGTCATAAAATAAATTCTTATATATCCTTCTTACATATTCTTTCATCTCGTTTCTATAACCATACATAATCATATTCATATTTATATTGTTTATATCATTAATATTCTCAAAAACATTTCTTCACAAAACTTTTTCCAAAATTTAACCACTCTTTTACATTTAAAAAATACTCTGTTGTCTCTTCCTCCCCACAAAATCAACACACTCTTTCAACTTTCTTGTTATATGGCATATTTCTATTTACCGGTAACTTATTTATTATCAGTTTCCAAAGGAAACCCTGACACTTTGCTATTTTAATACACTACTTTTTTCCTATTTTAATGTCTTTTACCATGTCCTCTGATAAATTTTCCCATGGATTTACATAATAATATTATTTCATTACATTATTATGCTGCATCCTTCTATTATTCTGTATAGCATCAATTTTAATTTTCCATGTTGGTATTTTTGTTTTGATAATTTTTAAATAATTTATATAATCGTTATCTCTTTTTCCTATTTAATCTTCATTTTTTTTGTACTTATATTTAAATATTTTCACTATTAATTACTCATTCCATTCATTTACCCATTTAAATACTCTACACACGTTTAAAAATGCAGGCTTCAGCCCCCCACTCATCTTCACTCATATACAACACACCTCTGTTCACAGGGTTTAATCTTGAAACCTGTATAAAATAAAACACTAAATGTATAATTTATTTTTCATGTTTTTCTGGAATAATTTAAACATTTGACATATGTCAGTTTTTCACACTAAATCAGAATTTACCAGATAAAACTGTTTCTTGAATGCCAATCTATATGACCTCCATACAAGACATATTTCTTTCATTTATTTTATCAAACTCTTCCATTGCCTCATAACTGCATATTTTTTCCCAAACTATATCCCTAACAAAATACTTTATTCATTGAAAAATATACCACTCCACTTTTCACATCACCCACACCCTTACTTTTATCTTTATTCAAAGTAATTCCCATTTCCTTTAAACATCAATTCAGACAAACCAACACTTCCCTCAACAATATTTTATTCTTAGCAACCACACCTATATCATCTGAATATGTTAAAACTACTAGAATCACCCCTTCCTTTTGCATCATATATAGCCCTTCACTTTTAAATATTCTACATTCCTTTTCTACAATTTTCATCATATATTTTTCTCTACATTGATTCAATTTGTGCACTCATTTATCACATGATTGAAATCTCTACAAAAACAAGTTTTCGTCTGTCTCCTATATCTAATTGTTCCTCTGTTATCATCTACATATAAAACACTTGGTAAAAGCTTTATCAGACCTTTTTCATATTTTAAAATAACATCCACTTCCCACCCCATTCCAAATAACTCTCATGTTTAGCTTTCAAAATATCAGAAACTGAATAACACATACATGAAAAATTATTTTAACATCTTTTAACTCAATTTCATCAGTATAAAATTAAAGAAACACTATTTTTTAATGTTTACTTTTTAATTGAATCCCTTGCCTGGAAAATATTAACACAATCCACAGGTAACAACTCTATATTTACAATTAGACAAAAATGTTTCCCTTAAGTCTTCAGTCTCAAATGTTGTCATAAAATGTATCTTTCCCCAAATGAATCGGTGATCTAATGTCTTTTGCTTCAAAACCCATAGGTATCTCTAAATTATCCCACACAAAATATCTATTATTTCTTTTTTCTTATCCAAATTACAAAGTTTTTTCTTTTTAATGAAATTTACAGTACCTTTTTTCTTTCAGCTGCATCAGTATATGTATTTTCCAGATTGCATCACAACTATAATCTTATGTCCCTCCAACTCACAACTCATTTCCTTTAAATGGAACTCCGCATCCATTCCAAAAATCTTGTCCCGCAAATCCAACTACAAAATTCTAGACTCTTCCACAGGATCACCTTTGTTATTTAAACCAACCAGTTTTTTTTTAATCAGGCAAACCTCCAGAAAAATTTTCAGTTACAATAACTTCTTGAAAATCCTGAGGTCTGAAGTCAGATGGATGCTGACTATTTGTATTGCCCACTTACTTTTCATCAGTTTTCTGTCCATCTGATAGAGCCACACTGCTATCACCAACATAACAACTCTCTTAGACCTTCATTACTGCACATCTGCTCCTTGCTGCCTCCATGCCAGGAAGAGGACAGAAACAGAAAGTGCAGCAGCAACAATCTTCCCCCTCACTACACAATGATTAAGTGAAGCTCACTAATGCCCTGGCCAAATTTTCCCTAGTAGTATAAATAGCACCTCAGGTCTCCCCTGAAAAGGGGCCACTGACCTAGACAACAAAGGATAAATAAAATAAAGCTTCTTTTTTCTGGTAAATCACTGATGATTACTGTCAGTCTGTAATGAAACTCATTATAATTTTGCAGTTTCTGTTATTCCGAGAATGCACACCCATGCAACGCTTATTATTCTGTTAACATTTTAAGTGATTTGGAGTTGTCAGACACTTAAGTTAATGAACTGCTTCCCGTAGTCTAATACACAGGCTTTGGATCCTTTCACATCCTTTTGCTTACTTTAAGACTTTGAACAAGTTACTTAACCAGACAATGCTGTCAGGTCACACCTGATAAGGGACACTTTGCCTATTGGGTTTACTTGGTTGACAGATATATAAAATAATAATATTTAGAATTTTTTCTTTTTTGCCCCCCCCCCCATTATATTTGACTTTGTCCAGAATTCTTAAGCAAAGAACTTGAGAGGTATATTTGTCTATTCCTTGAAAACTCTGTGGCTTCTGGCAACATTATGTGGATTACAGTCTCAAAATGCCAAGCATGTGAGTTTCAGGTTTTTTATCCTGCAGAAAATGTTTGTTAATGCGAAGTTGCTTCCTCTATCAACTTTCTAAGTATATAAGAAAAAACATTAAAAGTTGTTCCTGATTTTGTTCCTTGTTTCTGATTCTTGAACTAAGAAGTTGAGGGGGCAGACAGGAGTTATATTGTATGATTATGACATCAGTGAGTTGAGATATATTTCTGGGCCATTGTTAATAAATATATTCATTCACTAGCTATCAAGCAAATATCTGAAGTGTACAGTCATACAAGTGGTTGTAATTGATGATTGTGTATGTGTGTATTTGCACTGTCATATGTGTGTGTGTGTGTGTGTGTGTGGGGGGGGGGGTCAAATATCAAAGTATTAACAATGTAGTGGGTAGAATGAAGACTGGAAGAAAGGCTAAATTTGTTCATCAGTGACAATTTGTAACTAGAGATGTTAGGAAAGACTATGAGAATAATTTGCTTATTTTTTCTGTGTGTGCATGTGTGTGTGTGGGGGGGACTTTTTTCAACTTACTCTCAAGTCTCTAATGTTTGAAGAGCTGGATGTGTGGTAAAAGAATATTACAACTACTGTATACAATTTTTGTCTTATAAATAATGTAAAAGGACATCTTTACATAGTAACCTCATGATTGTTCTGGCAAAAAAAGAGAGACTGGGGTAACAAAGAACCTTTTATAAGTACAAAATACATAGTTTAACCACACTGTAAGCTTCCTCCCCAGCTGTTAGTAAATGCAACACGTTTTACCCATCTGTTCCACATTGTGCAAGATGGTGTAATGTTTCGCATTTTGAAGATAGAAGGTTGACTATGGGTGTAGTTCCTTTAATTCTCTTGCTTGTTGATGTTATTGATGGTATGGTATTCATGATGTTGCAAGGCTGCTTGTACCTGGACTGCCTTATGTTGACTGGACATGCTTGTGTTTTTTTTTCTTTTTTCTTGGATGGTGGGTTGCTTGACTTGCCTCTCTGCGGCTTTGAACATTTGCAACTAGAGTTATTTCTTCTGAGAGTCTCTAATGTTTGAAGAACAGGGTATATGGCAAAACAAGTATAAAGTAAAATTTTATCCATGCTGTGAGATCCCTCTCCAGTGGTTTGTAAATGTTTCACATTTTGCTGATTTGTTCTGCTTTATAACAGGTAGTACAGTGTTTCATATTCTGAACTTGGAAAGTTGATTGTGGCTGCAAGTATTTAATTCTTCTGCTTTTTGGTACTATGGATATTATGGTAATGCTGACCCATACTAAACCATCTGGAATGAAGAAGCCTCAGCTTAAGAATTTAAGAATATGCAGTTACATATGAGGGGTCAGAGGCAAAGATCAAGGTGTGATGGTTCCTCTCTGATAAGTTTTGTGTGAACAGAGGAATCAAGCAGGGGTGTCATCTTTCCCCATTGTTATTTGCTTTCTGTTTAGAACCATTGGTAATGAAAATAAGGAACTCAGAAATTCAAGGATATAATTGGCATGGTAATCAAGAAAAGTTATTTACAGGTGACATTATTTTGTATATGATAAAACCAGAAAAAGACACCTTAGTGTTGTGGAGCATTCTGAGACAGTTACAGTGGAAGACATGGGGGTGAGACATAGATCTAACTGTAATAAGCTAATAAGCTAATTGCCTACAATGTAACAATTGGCTGATTACAGTGAAGTGTCATTATTTTTGTTCTTCACTTGAAGAGCTGATGGGGTGGGCCATAGGTCCATAGTACTGGCCAAGGATGCTGTTTGAACCAGTTATGCTTCTGTTCATAGGTTCATAGGTGTGTACTAGGCTAACAATCACTAGGGCCTTTGTAAGCCTAGCCATGCATCTCAAACCTCTGATAAGTTCTGATACCCTTGATAAGTGTAAACAGGAGCTTGGAAGATGAAGACATTTACAAGAAGAGACCTGGGAGATGAACCATTTACCAGCTGCCTGTGTCCATTAGAGACATAGGTGCAAAACCAGTGATGACTTTCATATTCCCCATACAGTTGTCCAGGTTACTCTTGAATTGGGTAAGGGAGAAACTCTACTTCACTTGGATGGCGAGCCTATTCCAGAGAAGGGGTAGTCTCTGAGATACATACCTGTCTGTCCAGCAGGTCCTATTTATATCACAGGCAGGGTTTATGCCTTTAGAATGGTTAATTCTGGTGCTGTTTGTTTTGCTGATATGTAGGAGGCCTATCCGGGTGGGGCCTGACAATGCCTTGTATGCCGACATAGATCTCCCCTCAACATCCTGTAGGAGACAAAATACAGGGAAAGGGCTTTGAGTCAGTCTGCAGAGGTGATAGTACTTATGCCCTGTATTCTTTTAGTGAGGAACCTCTGTGGACATTCCAGTTGTTGGATATGATTGGCTAGGTACATACCAAATGGAGCATTGTACAATGATGAATATTGAATACAGTGGAACAATAACCTCCTCTGATTTAGATGCCATACCTTTATTTATAAGTTGCAAAACATAGAATAATTTCCTTCCTACTGTAGACCCATGATGGTCAAATGCTAGAGTACTGTGTAAGTGTGTCTCCAAGTCCCTAATTACTGGATCAGCTCTTAGGTGTGTGTTGTCAGTATGATAGTTACCAGAGTTGGATGACTTCCAGAAGGATACTATTATGCACTTCTTGGATTTAGTGTTATCTGTGCCAGCCCATCCTGGAGAACATTAGAGTCTGTGGGGGATTATATGACTGCTCCTAATTTGCAATCGTCTGCAAAACTGGTCAGCCAAAGCCCCTTGACATTGGCCTTGACTTCAGAGAAGTAAATGCCAAAAAAGGAGTGGTCCTAGGACAGATCCCTGAGAGACTTCACTTGTGACTGATCTCGTTATAGAAGTGGACTTCCCAATTCTAACTTCCAGAGTCCTGTCTGTGAGCCAGCTAGCTATCTACCTGGTGACACAAGGGTTTATACCTAAGCTCTTGAGTTTGTCAACAATGCCCAAGTGGGGTATTGTGTCAAATGCCTTGGCCAGGTCAGGATAGGCAGTGTGAACCATTCTGCCCTCATCCATTGCTTTGGTGCCCTTTTCAAATAAGTCCATCAAACTGAGTAGACTCAAACCAAATTGGGTTGGGTCCAGTGTCTGGAGGTTTCCTATGCCATTATTGACCATTTTCATAATCATTTTTTCCATGGCTTTGCATATGAGACTAGTGAGACTTATGGGTCTGTAGTTTCCAGGGTCTATAGATGGCTCACCTTTGTGCAGAGGAATGACTGCTGCTGTTCTCCATTCATGAGGCACAAAGCTTGCTTGGAGGTTATGGTTAAATTTTGATTCCAGAGGGCCTGGTAGGCCATGTTTCATGTTATTTAGAAGGCATTCTGGGATATTGTCTTGGCCCATCAATGCAGTGCTCTTGGCCTTAGAGAGAGCATTGGGGACCTGTTCCCTAGTGATACTAGGGGGAGTTATATTTGAGGGTATTTTCTGAGGGGAGGTTGAGGGTTAGAGATGGGTAAAGTTACAGCTGAATTCATCTGCTTGTAGGTTTGCTATATATTCCTGTTCAGTATAGGTGGCTCCATTAACGATGAGCTCTGCACACAATTGTGTATTGCCTTTGAAGTTGAGGACATAGCTAAAGAATGCCTTGTGGTTATCTTTGGTCTTGGAAGCCAATTTAGTTTGATGACAGTACTTTTATCCTGCTGGGTGCTATACTTCCTAATTTCTGCCATGATTTTCTGCCTACCGTTATAGAACCTATTGATATTGTGGTTCTACCATGGTGGCTTGTTTTTTGAGTTAGTTCTGTACCTATTATGGTAGGTAGAGCTTCCTCTAAGCAGCCATTAACATGCTTGTATAACATTTCTGTGAACAGTTCTGCATAGACAGCAGTGTTACTGGGGTTTATGGAAGCTTGACATTTTGCCAGGTTATCACTTAATAGTAGGAAGCCGGCCTTAGAGTAGTTTTTGAGCATTCCATGGTTAGGTGGAGTTCTATTTATTTTTACTTCAAAGGAGACCATTTTGCATTCTGATTTCACCAGAGAGGATATTACATTAGAAGATGTGCATACTCTGTCATGTAAGTGAGGACCAGACCCAGTATGTCTGCACCCCTGGCATATTGACAATCTGGTCCAGGGAGTTAGTGTGTGCAAAATCCAGGAATCTTTGCCCCTGCATGTTTAGTGTTGTATATGATTCCCAGTTAATTGTAGGGTAATTAAATTCATCCATGAATATGGTATTTGGTTGAATGGTAGTGTTTCCAGTAAGCTTAAATACATGTCATGGGTTTTCTGTGGCATAAAAGGAGATCTATAGCTTGCAAGTAAGTGGTATGGGATTTTGGCTATGGTGATTTGAACA
Organism: Protopterus annectens; assembly: GCF_019279795.1. Taxonomy (NCBI): domain Eukaryota; kingdom Metazoa; phylum Chordata; order Ceratodontiformes; family Protopteridae; genus Protopterus; species Protopterus annectens. Next base: position 279,613,365 of record NC_056750.1, on the reverse strand, counting down.
TGGACAAGCTCACATGCATTGCCCTGTTTGATCAGCCTTGAGATATATTTATTTTTGATGTAAATCAAGATGCTTCCACCTTAGTCCCTATATGTGTAGTAGCTGGTCTAAATGTCTGGAAGGCATTATAGCCTTGCACTACAGGTGTGTAAACCGTGACTTTAAACCATGTCTCAATGGCTTCACAGACATCAGCATTCTCTAGTGTGGGGAGAGTTTGTGGGGAGTGGAGCTTCTTGTTTAGACTCCTAATGTTGAACAGTAGCACCTTTAGATTTCCTTGGTTTTGATTTGTTATGTTGGAAGTACTTTCAGATTGGCATTGCCTAAAAAGGCAATATGGGGAAGACAATGTTTTAATGCATAATGTGGTGGATCATGGCCCCTGATAAGCAACTGACTATGACTTTCTCCTTACTCAGCCTGGTGAGGGGGATATCAGTGTGTCTCATAATGGAGTCTCCAATGACCTGAATGTTGGATTGTGTGGTGGCTTGCCTTATGGTCTTAGAAGGAGAGGGACCATAAGATGTGGCTGTATGTGTTGATGTGGGTGTTGTTTTGATAGAGTGTATTCAGGGTTGCTGAGGGTGTTTTATGTGTACTTCACCTAGGATGTCTTTGGTGTTTAAGAAGGTTACATTTAAGTGCTATAGCATATGTGAGTCAATGCATCTGTTTTGTACTGTGTGTATGTGTGTGTACCACTGACAATCTGATTGACATCAGTAGTGCTTTTATGTAAGAGCTTTGCCTCTAGTGACATTGTGTAAATACATCTCTCACATAACTTATCAGTTTGTTTGAGAATTAGCTGGTTGTCAGTAAACATGAGGCAATTTCTACATTGCCTCAGGATGCCCATATCCACTAAACTGGTAATGGAGATAGTGTAAAAGTTTATATCCGTGGCAACAGGCCCCTTTTTATTGATTTGATGGTTGGGGTGAGAATATAAAACAATGTCTGAAGTATTTGGTTTGCAATTCTAGGGGCAGTGCTAGTTACTGCAGACTAGTTGCCCTGTGTGCAACTAGGTATTGGTGAAATTTCAAGTGTGCTTTTACAGGAAAGATGTCAACTCAAGGTGTCCGCATCTATACTAGGCATTGCCAAACACTTGAGGGGAATCCACTAAAGTAGAACAATTAGATTTATGGATGAAGTATTTAGGGAGATATTCTGAAGTTAGGTTAGACAGCAGCTAATCAAGCAGTACTTATTGAAAAGAAAGAATTAGCATTGTCAAGAGTGATGAAAAGAGGGGATTTATCAGATTGACTAGTACCTGGTTACTATGAGTACTGGTTTCACCACAGCTTCATGCTGCTGAGATACAATGACCCTCTGCTTCTTTTCTCACCAGAAGCAAAACAGTAGCACCTATCTAAAGATGAGACACAGGTAAAAGGTTCTTTGGCAATCAACAGTCTTGTCCCTGATGATGCAAGGGTATGTTGGCTTGTTGTAGCCTTTTCCTGTTAGATGCCTTGAATAGCAACCAGACTAATCAAGAAGGTCCTACACAGACGCTCACTGCCCAGCCAGAGACAGTCAGCAACCAATGTCCTCTGCTGATTCTCTCACCAGGAGCAAACTGTAAGAACAAATTTCAATGTGGTACCTATGAAGCAGTTATTGGGTTTTCTGGTGATAAGCTGTCTGTAGGAAATAATGTTCCTATGGTCCTTCTCACACCAGGAGTAAAATAGAAACACTAATCCCAAGATGACTTCTAAGAAGCAGAATGTGGGCTCTGTACTAATTGGTGGCCTTGGAAAATGGGTTAATATCCTAAGAGTTGCCATGTGCACTAAGCAGTTAGATATTAAAAGAGAGAGTAACTCAAGCTTTAGCAATGTAAGGGGAGGACCACTAATTTTATAGGAACAGGATGGATTGGAGGAAGGTGGGCAATTAGTGTTCTGGCTCTATGGAATACAGTGGGATGGCCAATAAATTTAAATAGATGAAGGGGAGTGACATCACAAAATGATTATTGTTTTGGTTACTGTCAACAGCCAATGAAAGAGGAGAGGGAAGGAAATATGTGGTCAAATTAACATAAGGGGAGGGCAACTACATAGACAGTTGAGTTTAAAAACACAACTGCACCAGGGTGCAAGGTTGGGGAAATTTAATTTCTGTGTGACTCACAAGAGACACAGCTCTGGTCTCTTTTCTAGTTTAAATATGTAACTGATAGCAGAATAAAAATAAAATACAGCGTAAATAATATCTAGCACAATGCACACAACAGAAGAAGAAACAATACTAATTACAAGAAAGAACAACTAACTTTTCCCTCATAGCAGCCAATGGCAGTGTCTGAGTGAGCTTTTCCAGTAAACTACTTTATGTAGTTCTGCTGGAATTCTTCCATAACCTGGAACTTTGTTCCTTTTTTGTTTTTGTATAGCCTCTGAAATGTCATAAGTCCCATCTCCTCATCAAACTCATCATGTATAACTTACTGCTTCCTACACAGCATAACCATGAGGAAATCTGGGCTGCTACGTAGCCTGGAAGAGCATGCTTGTCAGAACAACAAAGTTCCTTTAACTGTTCCGAAGAAGTCTCTGCTACATCCTGACGAAAGCACTTAACTGTTTATATTAAACACTTTTTCCATTCTGCTTGTTGGTTTCTCGTTCCAGCTTTGTGTTTAAAAGTTCCTTTAACTCCCATAACAAGTACGCTTGTCCACAGCTTACTATGCCTAATTTGCTTTGAATACTATATCTACAGATAACAAGCACTATATTTGTAGTTTAATGTATGATCTGTAAGTGTAGTATTTAAAATTAATATTTTCACATTTAAAAAATAAAAGAAAATGCTTTTAAACTGGTGCCCCCATCCATGTTGTTCCCGTGTGCCCCCTGCATCAACAGGTAGCAATGTTAGATAAGAAAGCATGCTAAATTGTATTAAACCCTACATCTTGTTACCTTTTATTTCAAAAATCTTTCTTTTTTTCTTTTTATACCTTGTCATTGTGCCAGTCATCAGTCTAATGACGATTTGACCCATTCATTCCTACATGGAGGAACAGACCTAACTAGCCCTCGTGCCCCCACACAAGGCATGAGTCAGTCATGGTAGTCATCTTTGTGGATATCAGCCTATGGGAACAGACTACAGTTTTTTTTTTAACTATCGATATTAAAGACCTGTTCACATGTATACCTAAGACCTAGGGGTTACAAGTTTTTCATGAAAGCCTTTTACATTGCATGTTTCTACAAGGTAAAGAGTTCCGTCTACTGATGGATTTTATGCAGTTAGTTTTAGACAACAATTTTGTCTTTTATGGAGGGGAAATATTTAACCAACACAAAGTTGTAGCTATGGGGATAGCATGCACCCCATTAGAGCTAATGTGGTTCTGACAAATTGGGAAATGGACTTCTTGTTTAATTTAGAGGTTTATAAGTACTAAATGAAAATTTCTCCCAAGGACCTGATGCTCAAAATCTTTCAAAATGGAACTGCTTGTAGCAAAAAAGAGAATCAGTGGGATTCAATAAACTTCCTGTAGGGTTTGCGAGAAGCCTACATGGAGTTTGCATGTGTGCGTGGTGATGTGCTATTCGCCAAGCACCATGCTTAAATGTAAATCAGTGGAGTTTTGGCTGGCAAAAGTGAGGCTGCCCAGGAAACCATGTAAGGGAACATGGACAGCACTCCTTTTTAAATCAGAACATTGAAGGCCCGTGAATTTGTGCAGAATGCCACAATGATCACCAGGGGTTCACAGATAGCTGTTAATCTCTTAATGCAAGACATCTGGGCAAAGGCCAACATAATGGGGCGGGGAGCAATGACCAAGAAACAGGGACCTATTTGACATACTTTTCCTATGTGCTAGAATAAACAGGGTTTGTGTTAAGATACATGTTCTGCAGGATTTGAAGTCTGAAACTCAAATGTAAGTAATTATTGAGACACATCAGTCCTGATCATCCCAGTGATATGGCAGAAAGCCACAAAGTTGATAAGGAACACATCTGGACATTCTGTGAAAATCTGAACAGTTGAGAGTTGTGAATGTTAAATATATGGTCCAAACATAGTATAGGACAGTGTATCTACAGTGCAGAGTATTGTGAAATCCCATTCCTAGCATTCTGTACTGAAGTTGTGTAAATGATCTGTAAGGGTACATGGACTACTATGTAAAATAAACACTCAGGGAAATTGTGTGTATTGAATAGGGACACACAGATGAATTGTAGGAATGAATGCAGGGAAAAGAGGACAGGTGAAACAACCAAACATACAGCAGATGAGGGCATGTCAATGGAAGGCAGTTGTAGCAACAACACTAGTCACACAGTAAAAGTTCATATTATGTGACTGTCACACAAGGTAACATAACAATAGAGAGGATGTCTGTGTGAGATAATCATCCTTACATGAATAACACAAAGGACATCTATCAGGGATCTGGCCTACAATTGGGGTAGGGTTCATATTGGGAAGCTGTGCAAAGTGGTTTGCCTGACTATGAGTGCAATCTCAGCAGAGGTCTCCAGCAACTGGGACAGAGGTAAAGGCTCATGGACAGCATTAAAAGAAGCAGCCACAATCATGGACAATATCAGAATAATACCACTAGTAATCCCATGCCTCTGACGTAACATATGTGATTAGAGTGATCAGAGATGATTCTGTACATACACACTTGTACAACTATTGTGATACAGCCACACTGTATGAGGGTAATCAAGCACACTGTCCTAGCACTGTAACATCTGTTAGACATGTTAGGAAGCACACTGTTAGACCTGTATGTGACATTATGATCAACACAGGGTAGTTCACTGGTGTGCATGGCATATATATATATATATATATATATATATATATATATATATATATATATATATTTATACATATATCTAAACATATATATATATATATATATATATATATATATATATATATATATATATATATATATATATATATATATATATATATATATATATATATATGTGTGTGTGTGTGTGTGTGTGTGTATATATATATATATATATATATATATATATATATATATATATATATATATATATATATATATATATATACATATATAATTATTTATTTATTTACATTTGTTGACCGGGAATGTCCGACTGGATGCAGGTCCATTTTCAGCAGAGGCCCGGGGAGAAAAGCTCCACAAATTAAAATATTACATAGTTACAGATGAAGAAGCCTAGCAATTAAAATATTACAAACATAGTTACAGATGAAGAACATAGTACATTCAGTAGATAACTAGCATCTGTTCTATCCACAAAGTCATAGCATATATTAACAATTGTTACAATAAGAAGCTACTGCCATATAATAAGTAGATAGGCATGGAAGTATCAGAGCTTGCTGTAATCAAAGGTAGTTTGTGGGGTGGAAGAGAGGTAGAGGGTAGATGGAGTGGGAGAAGTTAGAGGGGAGAGTTACAAGGGCATAGCCAGCATGTTTTTAGGTGCGCTTTAAGTAAAGCTTTGAAGTGGGTGCATGATGGTAGAGAGGTTATTGTGGGGGGGGGGTTCCATAATTTGGCTATAGCGCTGGAGAATAGTGCTTCTCCAGCAGTGTTATTGACTCTAGTAACCTGTAATTGATTTTTGTTGCTGGATCTTAGTGGTCTGGTGGTGAGATAGGGTTGGAGTAGATACTGGAGGGATGGGATCTTTAGAGGATGGTTAACCAGTTTGTGGGCGAGTGTGAGTTGATACTGTTGAAGGAGGCGAGGGAGTTCTAGCCAGGCTAGTTTAGTAAGTAAGAGACAGTGGTGACTGTGGTAGGATGTCCCGGTAGCGATTTTGTTGTAGCAGGTCTCGAGTATATTTCAATTGCATTGCCTTAGGTTGGTATATATTGGAGAGGCATAAAGTAGGGTGGAGATAAGGTGCGAATTTGCAACTGAAATCCTAGCTGCTTTGGAGAGGAGTTGCTTATTTCTCTATAAGGCTTGTTTATGGTCATGGATATGTGAAAGTCAAATTTGAGATTGTTGTCTATTTAACTCCTAGCAATTTGGTGTGATCTGTTGGGTGGATAGTGGTGTTGTCTTTTGCTGTGATGTTAAAGTGAGAGTTGTTTTGAGTATGTTTGGTGGGTTCGAAGATGAGGAGTTTAGTTTGTTAG